>NW_007247420.1:151842-255885 GCF_000164805.1 Carlito syrichta
CACATGCAGAAGATTGAAACAGGACCCCTACCTATCACCATACACAAAAATTAACTCTCAATGGATCAAAGACCTAAATGTAAAACCTCAAACTGTAAGAACCTTAGAAAATTCCAACACTCTTAGGGAAGTTGGAACTGGCAACCGATTCCTGACCAAAACCCGAAGTGCCCAGGCCATAAGAGCTAAGATAGACAAGTGGGACCTCATTAAACTGACAAGCTTCTACAAAGCCAAAGAAACCATCAAGAGAACAGGGAGACAGCCCACAGAATGGAAAAAAATATTTGCCAACTGTATATCTGACAAAGGTCTAACATCTAGAATCTACAAGGAACTCAAACACGCTGAAAGGAACATTACCCCTTTCTAAAAGGCCTTGTCCTTTCCACGGGGAGTTTGAAGCCCCCACAGAAGTGAAACTCTTCCTCCAGTCTAAACTCCCTGGGAGAAACTCTCCTGACCTAAATAAAGAATTGCTCTCCCTACCCGGGATCAGAATTCTGCTTGATTAGCTTGATGTGCAGGAAACCATCTGGATCACCACAGTAAATGCTTTTCCAGACTAGACCAAGGCATACACCAAGTGCATTTCTCAGTTCCTCAACTGGACCACCCTGCTGCCTCCTGCCCCCCGGCCCCACAGCTCCTGGTTCAGATATGGCTCCTGACCTTGGCTTCACAACTGGAATCAGCTATAGTTGTTTGTTTGTTTTTTTTAACAAAAATGAGGCCTGGAGTCTAAGTCAGACTCACCCCATGAGCATTTCATCTACTAAAGGAGATTTGAAAGAGGTTGACCACCGAACTCGGTGGCGCAGCCTGTAATCCTGCGCTTTGGGAGGCCGAGGTGAGTGGATTGCCTGAGCCTACGGGTTCAAGACCCACCTGGGCAACGTGGTGAGACCTCATCTCTACAATAAATCAAAAATCAGCTGGGCATGGTAGTGCATGCCTGTAATTCCGGCTACTCGAAAGGCTGAGGCGGAAGGATTGCCGGAGCCCAGCACAGCGAGGCTGCAGTGGCCGTGAATGGCCACTGCACTCCAGTCTGGGTGACAGAGTGAGACTCCAACTCAAAAAAAAAAAAAAAAAGAAAGAGGTTGACCAAGCAGAGGACTCGTGTGCACCCTGACACTTTTCTCATCTTGCCAATCACATAACTCATCCTTCTCATGAAAAAATAGAATGAATAAAAACAGGTGGGGAAACGCTGAAACAGCCTCCTCAAATCTTGCAAATGGATCCTATTTTATGTTTGAAGAAGAAATGCCACCAAAGGGAATCTCCTGGAGTGCTTTAGGCAATGCTTTGTAGGTATTAGGTGCTCAATGCTCATTTGTCGACCAAAAAAAAAAAAAAAAGCCTTAATTATTATGTCACAATTGGTGTCTTCAGCTCTAAAAATGGTTTGTTCATATATATATTAAAATTAAGACGTTTAGAATTTAATTCATTCTCGGGCAATAATCAGGGGAAAACATTTCTGCTAAAGAATTAACCATATAAAACAATTGAAATTCTAGCAGCCATAAAACCCAGGAAAGTATTAGGATTTTTGTTAAGTTTCAGAAAATATTTGTCAGTAATATTTGAAAATCCAAAGTATTCATAAACATCTACAGAGGTGAGTATACCCCAAGCCCAAGAAAACCAACAGTCTCAGGAGAATCAGCCAGTTGTCAGGGTTCCCTGGAGAAGTTTGTCACAGCCAGACATAAATGTGATGAAAGACAGGAAAGGGAGAGACAGAGCATGGGACAGAGAAGATGACAGGCTCTGTCTGTAGCATTAGGTCAGAATGATAATCATAACCCATGCAGGTTTTCCAGTGTTTTATTATAAACCAAATGTATTATATTTGTCAGAACTCTTTATCTTGATTAATTTAATTATAATGAAATCTGTAGCCAAAACAAAATTATGTAAAGGCAAATAGGAATGTTTTCTGTATTTTTGACATAAATTGAGCAAAAATTTTTCCAACACATAGAATTATAACATTTGTCTTTGTATAAGATCCAGGTTAATGCTGATTGTTTTATTATGCTTGAAATTCAATCTTTAAAATGGGTTTTATCCAGTCTCCTCTAGGGTTAAGAGATTCGAGCAACTGCACATCATTTTATTACATTGCTGTTGACAAAAGTTTTCAAAGACTGTGCACTCAAATTTGAAAAAAATGTGCACTTTTAATACAGCTAATATGAATATGATTCTAAAATCTCACCAATTCTCACAATCAAGTCCATTATCAAAATGAATCTGATAACTATTACAACTAAATAGTTGAACAGAACTGGTTTTGTAATGTTAGAATTTGCAAGATGACAAATGGTCAAGAACCTGGTATCAGAGGAAGTTCTAGTTTTGGTTGATGCTAAAAGCTAATTAAGAGCAGGCACTCTAAGCACCAATAAGAATATTTGCCTCTAAGAAGCAAAGCCAATTTACCATTTAAAAGTGAAATGACACACAAAACTTCAATAGAATAAAGCCAGACAGAACACTAGAAAAATTTATAAATCTCTAAAATGAATGTATATCACTAGTACCAATTACATTCTAGCAACAGTTATTTGCATCTGTTGCAGGCAGTTGTACCTACTCTTAATGTTTAAGTTGTGTGAGTCACAGCAAGAATATGGACAATATCAATTTCCTTTAGAGACTGAACTCTGAGAAGTCCTTTCCAGTTCTAACAAGACAATGTGATTTTTTTAAAAATGATTTTGCATCCATTTCAAGTATTTTAAAACAGATACGATATTGCTTTCAAAGACAAGGAAAGGAAGTTATTCAAAATAACAATACTTTCAACATGGAAATGAAAGCTTTCCAGTGCTAATGCTTCTGTTTTCTTAGAGCAGAAGAGCTCTATTATGAAAAATAGTACAGAACACTCCACCCAACGACTACAGAATATATTCTCTCTCATCATCACATGGAACATACTCTAAGATCAACCACATCCTAGGTCATAAATCAAGCATAAATAAATTTCATAAGATTGAAATTTTGCAATGCACCTACTCAAACCACAGTGGAATAAAAATAAATATCAACACCAACAAAGTTCCTCCAAACCCACAAGACATGGACACTAAACAGCATGATGCTAAGCAACTCCTGCATCAACATGGAAATCAAAATAGAGATTAAAAGATACCTAGAAACAAATTAAAATGAAGAAACATCTTACCAAACCCTCTGGGATGCAATGAAAGCAGTAGTAAGAGGGGAATTCATATCTCTACAAACACACATGAAGAAAATGAAAAGATCACAAGTTAGCAGCCTAATAAGACACCTAAGGAAACTGGAAAAGCAAGACCACCAAAACCCTACCTTCAGCAGAAGAATACAGATCACCAAAAAAAAAGCTCAAATCAGGGATATAGAAGACAAAAAGGTAATACAAAATAACCAATGAAACAAAAAGCTGGTTCTTAGAAAGGATAAACAAGATTGATGGTCCCCTAGCTAGACTAACCAAGAAAAAAAGATTAAAAGCCCAAATAAACTCATTCAGAAACACAAAAGAGGAAGTCACAACTGACCCTGAAGAAATACAAAAGATTATCAGAGACTACTATATACACTTGTATGGAAACAAACTTGAAAACATAAAGAAAATGGAGGATATTCTGACATCACACAACCTCCAGGTTAAAACAAGAAGAAATCAGGACCCTAAATAGACCAATAACAATCCAGGAAATTGACTATGTCATAAGAAAATTAGCTACAAAAAAAAAATCCCTGGTCCAGATGGCTTTTCAACAGAATTCTACAAAACATACAAGAAGGAATTGATACCAATCCTATTGAAAGGATTCCAGGTGATTGAGAAATATGGAACTCTCCTCAAATCATTTTACGAAGCTAACATCACATTGATACCCAAGCCAGGTAAAGACCCAACAAAGAAAGAGAACTACAGGCCAATATCCTTGATGAACATAGATGCTAAAATTCTCAACAAGATTCTAGCAAACTGGATTCAGCAACACATATTAAAAACCAACCACCATGACCAAGCAGGCTTCATCCCTGGGATGCAAGGCTGATTCAACATTCTTAAGACCATAGACGTAATCAAATACATCAACAGACATAAAAACAAAAACCACATGATTATATCATTAGACGTCGAAAAAATTTTTGATAAAATCCAGCCCCCCTTCTTGATAAAAACTCTCCAACATCTAGGAATAGATGGAACATATCTCAAAATAATAAGCACCATCTACGAGAAACCCACAGTCAGCATACTGCTAAAGAGACAGAAATTGGAACCATTTCCCCTGAAAACTGAAAAAGACAAGGATGTTCACACTCACTCGTCCTGTTCAACATAGTTTTGGAAGTTCTAGCTAGAGCAATCAGAGAAGAGAAGGTGATCAAGGGTATCCAAATAGGAAAAGAGGAAATCAAATTATCCCTCTTCGCAGACGTCAGGATTCTATACCTCAAAAACCCAAGAGAGTCTGTCAACAACCTCCTTGCACTGATAAAGGACTTTGGCAAAGTCTCAGGGTATAAAATGTGCAAAAACAATCACATTTCTATAACAATAATAAACAAACAGAAATCCAAATAAAAAGCACAATTCCATTCAAAATGGCCACACACAAAATGAAATACCTTGGCATCTTCCTAACCAGAGACGTGAAAGACCTTTACAATGAAAACTACAAAACACTGCTCAAAGAAATCAAAGATGACACAAAAAGTGGAAAATTATTCCATGCTCATGGATTGGAAGAATCAACATTGTTAAGATGTCCATTCTATCTAAGGCAATCTACAGATTTAATGCACTACCCATCCAATTACAAGCAACATTCTTCTCAGACCTAGAAACAACAATACAGGAAGTCATATGGAAACATAAACGACCAAAAATACCCAAAACAATCCTCAGCAAAAAAGAAAAAAAGAAAAAAGCAGGAGGTATCACACTCCCAGACTTTAAACTTTATTATAAAGCTACAATAATCAAAATAGCCTGGTACTGGTACAAGAACAGGTACATAGACTAATGGAACAGGATAGAGATTCCAGAAGCAAAACCTCAATTTCTCAACCAACTCATTCATCTTCAATAAAGCTTCCACCACCAACCGCTGGGGACAGGAGAAACTATTCGGTAAACGGTAGTGGGAAAACTGGTTGACCACATGCAGAAGATTGAAACAGGACCCTACCTATCACCATACACAAAAATTAACTCTAAATGGATCAAAGACTTAAATACAAAACCTCAAACTATAAGAACCTTAAAAAATGCAGGAGATACCCTTATGGAAATTGTAACTGGCAAACAATTCCTGATCAAAACCCCAAGTGCCCATGCCATAAGAGATAAGATAGACAAGTGGAAGCTCATCAAACTGACAAGCTTCTGCAAAGCCAAAGAAACCATCAAGAGAGCAGGGGGACAGCCCACAGACTGGGAAAAAATATTTGCCAACTCTATGTCTGACAAAGGCCTAAAATCTAGGATCTACGAGGAATGCAAATGTGCTAAAAAGAAAAAAAAAAAACAGCCCCATTACAAAGTGGGCAAAATATATGAATAGTTAGTTCTCAAAAGAAAACATACAAGCAATCAGCAGATACATGAAAAAAATGTTCAGCCTCACTAGTCATCAAAGAAATGCAAACTAAAACTAACTGAGATACCATCTAACTCAAGTCAGAATGGTCATGATCAATAACTCAAAAAATAGCAGATGCTATAGAGGATGTGGCGAAAAGGGAACACTTCTACATTGTTGGTGGGAGTGTAATCTAGTACAACCTCTGTGGAAAACAGTGTGACAATTCCTAAAAGTTCTAAAAATCAACCTTCCATATGACCCCGCAATCCTCCTACTGGGAATATACCCGGAAGAACTCAAATCACTCTATAAAAAAAGATACCCGCACACATATGTTTATTGCAGCATTGTTCACAATAGCAAGAACATGGAAACAACCGTGCTGCCCATCTAAAGAGTACTGGACACAAAAAATGTGATATATATACACAATGGAATATTACGCAGCCATAAAGAAGAACCAAATCACAAACTTTGCAGCAACCTGGATAGAATTAGAGTCCATAATACTGAGTGATCTTTCACAGAAACAAAGAACTGAGTATCACATGTTCTCACTCATAAGTGAACCTTGAACAACTATCATAATACTATAAGAAAAGGATCGACAGTAGTGGAAAACTGTGGGGGGGGGAATGAGGGACCAGGGAGGTGGGACTGGAAATAGTGGGAATCTGCCTGGGGAAGGGGAGCACACCTCATCAACAAGGGTAACTGCACAATGAATATTTGTATACCTAACACTGAATTGTACCCTACAACTTTAAAATTAAAAAAGAAAAATAATAAACCTGACTGAAATGTTTTTTAAATACATTCCTGGGTATATAGGTTGAATTGTGTTACTCCCCAAAGAGATAGGTTGAATTCCTAACCCTGGAGTTCTGTGAATGTGATCTTACTTGGAAAGTGTTGATGCAATCTAGTTAAGATGAGCTCAAACTGAAGTAGAGTGGGCCCTAATCCAGTGACTGGTATCCTTATAAGAAGACGAAAATGCGGACACAGACTCACAGGGAGAACGTCATGAGAGGGCAAAGACAGAGTCTGAGAGATGCATCTACAAGCAAGAAGCACCAAGGGGTGCTGGCAACCACCAGGATTGGAAGAAGCAAGAAAATATTCTCTCTTGGAACCTATAGACAGAGATCATACCTTACAGACACCTGGATTTTGAACTTCCAGCCACCAGAACTGTGAGAAAATTTTAAGGTATTTTGTTTTAAGCAACCCAGTTTATGAAATTTGTTGTTTGCAACCTTAGTGACCCTAGGAAACTACTAATACACAATGTTATACCCAAACTCTTCTTATCTCTTAGGAAACCAAAGTTCCATCCTTAAGTGAATATAGTATATAAGTTCACAAATAACTCAGAATATCCTCCTTCTGTTTTTTTCTTTTTTTATGTGAGACTTTCACTGCTACGCATTGCAGTGGGATGAGGGAAATTGGGCCTGGGTTTGGGGAAGCTGGACCTGGATTCAAATCAAGGCCCTGAAGATTCTAGAACATCACCTACCTTCCCTCATCCTATAATTTAGGAAACTGAGGGTCAGGGAAGTTAATATCAGCCTCGCAAAGGTCTTCAGGAAATTGCACCAGACAATGTCTGTAAAAGGTCTGGGACATAGGAGGCACCAGATAAATAGCAGGTGCTGTTGTTATTACTATTTATCTTAACTGCTCTTCTTCGCTCAGAAAACAGTCAGGGGTGTCACCCTCTGCCTCTCTATTTCTATTAAAGAAGCTAAGCAATGGGCCATTCTAATTCTGATATACTATGCCAAGGACATAAAATTCAAGATTTTAGTAACATTATTTTTAAATGTTCTTGTATCCTCCCACTTTTTAAGAACTAGTCCTGGGTTTGTATTATCCTTATAAATGCCCTAAGATTATTTTTTAAACCATATGTTACCAAGAAGTAGGCAAGTTTCTGCATTAACAATACGTAGCTTTGTAACAATTAGCCATCTGTTTATAATGCTGTTAGGGATTGACAGCATCTCAATGGAAGCAGGGAAAACAACAGAAATATTATATCTGCCAACTTCTAGTCATTCGTTATCTTACATAGTAATTTGTCGTCTCATGAGATCGCAAAGGAGAAAAAAAGCCATGCTGTGCTACAAAATAAACTTTGTAAAGCAGGTAGTTTAATAGCGAATTAATGATGTGCTGACAAGATCAAGAATAGACAAAAAAAATACAGTCATAGTTTCTGCAGTGCAGCTAACAATGCAGGTTTGTAAGATGTCTCATGAGAAGGTAATATTTATTTTTTTCCAAAGAGCTATTTGGAAACAGAAAGTAAGATATTCTAAAGTGACTTTTCTCAGTGCCGGTTTGTTTCAAGTATTACTAGAGTTCAGATACCATATCTTACTATCATTATTGATATTCTTTTTAATACAGAGTGTCCCCATGGTAAAGGCTAAACTCTTTCAATCTCATCTCTTGACTTGATACTGGTTTTACAGAACATGTTAATACAATGGGGCTTATTAACAAGAACAAAGTAACTTTGAATAAAGTTCATAGAAAATAAAAGAAATAAAGTAAATGGCAAATATTGTCATAGTATTGCTTACAGTATACTTATCCCTTAAGAAATGAATTTTGGGCCAGGTGCGGTGGCTCAGCCCTGTAATCCCAGCTCTTTGGGAGGCCAAGGCAGAAGGATTGCCTGTGCCCAAGGGTTCGAGACCAGCCTGAACAACTTGGAGAGACCTCATCTTTACAATAAATCAAAAAATTAGCCTGGTATGGTAACGTGTGCCTGTAGTTCCAGCTACTTGGAAGGCTGAAGTGGAAGGATCGCCTGAGCCCAGCAGGTCGAGGTTGTGTTGGCTGTGAGCGTGCCACTACACTCTAACCAGGGTGACAGAGTAAGACTCCAACTCAAAAATAAAAAAATTAAGATAAAGGTTTTCTCCCTCCCTCCTTCTCTCTTGCTCCCTCCCTCCTTCCCTCCAAAAAAAAAAAAAAGGAAGGAATTTTGTGCATTAGATGATAAAGGTCTTACTTATCTATCTCTCATAACTATAGATGAATAATTGAAGATAGATAAATATTGCAAGCTGGCTTTATTTCATAATGGCCCTAAGATGGCTTTAATATTTGAAAACTCTGTACAAGAATATAGTGTTTACATATTGCCCAGCCTGAATTTAAAACCTACATTTGTTATCTCTAGTATCAGATTTTCTCTAAGATGAAGACAAATAGATTTTAGGTGATAATTTGGGGTGAGAGAGAGTGACCCACTGTTTTCTTTCCTGTGGATTTTTCTCAAATGCAGAAAACTAATCACAACATTTTTTCACAAATTTTTAAATTTAACCCTTCTCAGAATTATCCAGGTGCTCGTCTTGTGGTGTTCACTTCTGTGTCAACCCCACTTCTTTTGTAATAAGGATTTTCACTTCATCTAATGAAAAGAGCACTTGACTGCAAAAAATAACTAAGTGTCTAATTCCAAAGGACAGGTAGTCTCTGTCAAAGCAGAAATCATAACTATGGCCCTTGGAACTTAGCCCAATGCCTTGCCAACCAATGGTGGTTATTGAGATTATTGAGCCATCGGTTCATTCTTTTAACAGATGCTTGAATATCTACTTTGTATGAAGCATTATTTTAGGTGTAATAGAGGATGCAGAGATAATAAGATCTGGCCTATACTTATAAATGCTTTATAGCATGAAAGGACAGAGAAATTGGGCATAAATAAATGTAAAATAAGATTATAGATAAGTCTCCATGGTTGTTCAGTTATTCAGATAATTCACTGAGTGTCTACCACATGCCAATTTGTCCTGAAGGCTGATGATACAAACTGAAACAGATTTAGACAACCACCAGCCTCACAGAGTTTGCAGTCCAATTGGGAGAATGAGAAATTTAAACTAGCAATTGCATTATAAAATCATGAGTGCAATGAGAGTAGATTCCTAAATACTGAGGGAAGGCATAACTGTGACACCTAATCCAATCTAAAGGATCCAGAAGAGCTTTCTTTAAAGTAGCATGTAAATTAAGACATGACAAATAGGAGTTAGCCAGCATAGAATTTTGCCATAATGAGGGTATAACCTTATCACCAACAAGACTGTCTTCCAGCAAACCACGTCAAGTCGCTTTGGAAATCAGCACCATTCTTTTGACCTATCCATAATCAAAAGATAGCACCTGGCAAAAAATGGGTTACCAATGCCTAATGCCTAACTTGTGATTAGCTCATGAGATATTTAAAATACAAGTAAGAAAACTTGCGCCTGGATTTCAAGTCGCTAGTCAGTTGCATCCATTTCAACCGTACCCCAGCATTCCCTAAGCATTCTGTTTGGCTTGTATTATATCCAAGATAACTTCACAAAGGCCATCTGAAATCACAAAACAAATTTGCTATAGCATGCATCTTTTGTGTGCATAATAATGCATATAACAATGTATGATCTGTCATAATTTCCTACAATTTGGTTCTTTATTGAATCTATGTGACTAAAGAGCGGAGTCAGGAGATAATCTAACATGAGAACTTCCTGGGCATGGGATTCTTCAGCCTCAGATTTTTGTAACTGGTACCCCTCACCTTAGCACCCAACTGGGACCATGGCTCAGTAAACTATTGTTGATTAAGTATTTCTTGGATTGCTCTTTAATTTTAAAAAATATATATTTTGTATTGTTTTGTTGTGTACTATGTAAAAAGATATTTGCCACTAATGATAAAATGAAAGAATCTCAAAAAATATGTGTACTATCACTGTCATTTGGAGTATTTCTCAAACTACTGATTGTGTGTGGTATAAATACCTCCAGGAATTCATGCTCAAGGTATTGACAACACTAAAAAACCAATGATATAAAGTGTTCTCCAAGACTATCATCCAAGAAATTAACCACTGACAAGAGAAACCAAGTGTCTTTCTATTTTAATGCAGTCACTTCAGCAGTTCTCTTAAGGCTGAAAATGTATAGAAAAAGATAAAGCCTTTCAACAACTACAGTGATCCTGGAGTAATTGACTATGTGTATGACACAGTGCATTATCAAATTCAAAATAAAAATAAGTCTATTAAAATATACATTGAATACATAAAGTAGGAGGAGGGTATATATTTGATTATGAGGTCTTGCTTTATTTAGATCCAAAAAACAGTGCAAGTTTACTAGAAAAACAGATCTGGAAATATGATAAAAGGGATAAACTCTAAGTTGACAGCAATGTGTTAAGAGAATGAAAATTTCAAAGTAGAACTACTGAAAACCAGATTTATGCAGAAAAAGCAAAAAAGAAATGAATCAACCCTGGGGGAGGGAGGATCAGCACATCACAGACAAGGAAAGCAAGTAAGAGAATGCATAGTTATTAATTTCAGTTTGCAAGAAAGTGGTAACTTCAAAACAATTAAGTAAGGGAAGTGGAAAAAATAAACCGCAGTGTCACGACTTTTAATCCAGAGGGATGTACACGTCTTCCTGAATTATGACTGTAGTATGGTTTTGCTTCTTGAGTCTCCTTGCTTGAGGAAAGAACCTACAGAATGACAGAAACTGTAGACTGAGGATAGTAAGTTTGTGCCGAGGATTGACTGACTTGGCCTAGTTTTATATCAGCTTACAATTTAGCCTAAAATATTTTACATCTCATAAGTTTACCCATTTAAATTGATTCATTCTGGTCTTCTTTTTTTTAAAGGTATCCAGTAAATATTTAATCAGCATCTAACCTATGCTAAGTGTTTTGCAAGCACTGAGGGAGGCATAAAAAATAATTCACAACAATTCTATAAGATAGACATTATTATTATCCCCATTCAACAGATACAGAGACTGAGGCAAAGGCAAATTCGATGCCCAAGGTCACACAACTAGTAAATAGCAGAATTGTTGTGTTAGTAGTTCAGGTCTTCCAAGAAGCAGATGCCACAACAAGATTAGATGTACAAGAGATTTATGGTGTCTGTCTATGAGTGCAAACTGGGTGAGGGAATTGCAAGGGACTGAGAGAGCTTCAGGCCATACAGTTGAAGCTGACCCTGTGAGGAAAGAGGGAAGGAAGAAAGATTGGGTAGAAAAATGCTTAGTCTCTGGTGCAGTTCCCTAAAATTTTGACAAGGCTGATACTGATAAGAAGCCCTTGAGCCAAAGTTGCTCATCTAAGGAGTCTCATACCTTGCCTGAGCATTTCTGCCCCACTCAGCATAGTGTGGTGGTGGATTCCGAGTAGCTGGGCCATCCATAGGTTACATCTCCCACATCAGGAGAGCTGAGCAGCCATTTACTGGTACCCAGCTGCGATCCCAACTCCAAAACCTTATTCCTGCTCTACTACCATGCTAAGATAAGACTTGTACTCACTCTATGATCAGAAAATGTAAATCTTTACATGTAGCAGTTCATAAATTATCTCCATTCTTGGAGTCCACTTCTGCTTATATCTTAGCTAGAACACCCAAGGCAAATATTACACTTCTCTTCCAGCAGAACAGGTAGAAGTCACAGGGAAAATGTAATGTAAAAGGATTGGCTCCCCATGTGGCTTCTCCCACAACTCTTGGAGACACCTTGGGAAGGGTGAGAGGACACAGATTCTGGCTTATCTCCATGGTCTGAGGATAGGAGGTCCCTTTCACAATGCCCCTCCTTTGCCTGGAGCTAACCAGCCATCTCCCCAGCCCCACCTCAACTATTACCTGGTCCCAGGCAAGAAAGCAAGGAGGCTTTACAGCATCACCTTGCTTTGGGCTGGGCTTAGAGAAGGTGTTTGGAGTCTTTATAGCCCCCCTGGTCACTTATGAACTCAGACTAAAAATCAGTGGCCTTCCCACTATGTGATCTCTATTTGAAGAGTTTGATCATCTCTTGTAAAGTAAATTACATTCATTTAATGGGAAAATGATTTTTTAAATGCTTTGGATATTTATTGAAAGAATTTGCCAGATATTTTAATCATATGATCTGTTACTATTGCTGTTATTTGCATTAAGAGGAGAATGCCAATGAGACTAAGTGACTAAAGCTCTGCAAATGAAAGCAAATTTGAACTAAGTCTGTCTGACCTGAAAGTATGTTTTTTTTCTCCTCCATGACCCCACTCCAAGATATTTTATTCGCTTGGGCTTCTCAAAGTGCTTCTACATATGTATTTCAATTTTACTGTAATATTAACTTATCTGTAGACCAGCATTCTGAAACTTAAAGACATCAAGTGCCAGAATGTCTGTCGGTTCTTTTTCTATCCTTTAACTCTCCTCTGCCTCAGTCACCCTCACTGGGGTTATCAGCCTTCACTGGGACCATTACAACAGGCTAGGCACGTCCACAGTTGACACTGTCCACCACAGCGTGCAGACTTCCTTCCTCCACTTCTTTTTTTCCCCCTCAGTTTATTCCTGCCACATTACTCCTCCAAAGCTCAGATGTGTTCCTATCAGCTCTTCCTCACTTTGCGACTGCATGAGTCGTGGCACAGTATTTCAGGGATTTATTCCGCTGAAGTTCCACAAGCCACTCCTAACAATCTGTTTCGGCAATCTGTCTTTGTCTTCCTAGTATTTGTGTCTGTCCTTCAGCTCAGGGTTTCTTGCTTGCATTAGAGTGACTACCTTAAATCATTTTTATTTTTTTGTAGAGATGAGGTCTCACTATATTGCCTAGGCTGGTCTTGAACTCCTTGGGCCCAAGTAATCCTCCCACTTGGGCCTCTCAAAGTGGTGGGATCACAGGCATGAGCCAGTGCACCCAGCCTGGAGTGTTATGATTTTTTTCCTATGTGTTTTCATTTCTTTAACTCATATGAGTGAAACTGATCTTAAAATTACCACCTTGCCTGAAGAAAAAAAAGCAGAGCCAGAAAGAGAAGCCACTCCTACTTGGCTCACCCTACACTCTTTGACTATCATAAATGTCCTGTGGAGAGAGAGAAATCTGCCCACTCTGTGTGTTCCAATTTACTGAAATATCAATAGAAGCTTCATTTGGTCCTTTTAGAGTGTGTCAGTTTCTGATGCTATCATACCACAGAATTTTTTCAGACTTTTTCTCTTTCAAGTATTCATATATCAGATCCAGCTTTGTAATTCTTATTCCTAAAAACTGATATTTTTGAAGCTCACAAGCACCAATTGCAGTAAAAAGTATAAATCTAACATCATTCATTTGCAATTAGAAAATTATAGAAGTGAATAGGAGAATATGATTGATCGTAAACTTATGATTTAATTCTTTATTCTTTTTTTAAATTATGAAGCACATTTGTCTTTGTCAGAGATCTAAAGACTCACCAATCTACCTTCTAAAGGAGGAGGCAGATTTTGTGATGAGTTCTTTCCATAAATGTCATAATAGATTCTTGGAAGGCATTTTGGGTTGTTTTGGCTGTGACATTTCTAGTTCAAATTGCTCATGCATTAATCTTCACAAAACGACATTAAAAAATAAAGTAAATCTTGATTTAATTGATTAGTTACACCATGAAACTTTTTAGGTGAGAATTACTACAAATAAATAAATTTACCCAACACATTTTTTTTTGGCATAGATCACTTCCTCGATTCCATCTCACTGCAGAATCAAATATGTCTATCAAGCATCCTTCATATCTGAAATCCTTGCTATAAATATCAAGAGGGAAAAATTAAAATGCACAATAATCAAAATACAGATATATAGCATATGTTAATAGGCATTGTTTGCATGAAATAGTTTTTCATGTTTCTTTAGATTTATACACAAATAAGAAATAATATTCAATACATGTGGTGATCAAAGCCTAAATACGAACATTCAGTAAAGTGAAAGCACTAACGAAAAGTTGATTTTAGCATTAGATTACCAATAATACTAATTGATTGTACTTATGGGCATGCATAATAAAAGCTGACATTCTAAGTCTATCCAGATAGACAGGAAACCCTGTTCCAAATTGGAGTCTAATTAGATTAAAATTAGCAACACTAAGTGAATCCTTGAAACTAAGGGACTCCGAGCAGAGAGAGACCTTTGTTAAAATAAAAGGATAGGGAGTGTATGCAACATGCCTTTGGAATTACCTAAGGAAAATGTAAAATGCTTCCACTGAACAGAGTGAAGGGGGGGGGAAGTAAATAAACAAGCCAACAAACAAACAAAAATGCTCAACACAATCCTTTCTACTTCAGCACCAGAGATAGATCTGCATTTGGGGGTATTTTCAGCATCAGATTCTTCTAGGTGACCCCATCTTCAGTAGCAGATAAAAGTGGTAACAACACAATTAAGGAGTATTTGCCAGTGAAGAAAATATTTTACAGTAAGGAAGAGAAGTAAAAAATAAAAGCCTGGTGGTTCCTTCTAGGATGGAATGTCAACACCATAAACATCATAATGTATCACCCTGACCCTGTCAGTGCAGAACAGAGAATTACTCCACATATTTTATCCACATTGGGACCCCATTACATTCCACCTTATACACAAGAATGAAAAGAAAATCCCGACAACCTATTGGAAGAGATCACTACCCTGTGTTTTCCAATCTCCTCTGGGCATGTTACTATCTCTCCTTGTCTCTTTCTGACTTACTCACCCATGCCATGTTCTTTTCACCATCCTTACCTCACTCTTCTTGGGTGTCTAACATGCCTAACTTGCTACAGATATTTATGGGATGCTTTTTTCTTAGTTCTTGCCCTTGCTTATCATTACTCCTTGTTTATTTTATTATTAGGATTACTTGCTTATTATTAGTACACCTCTAACCCCTTGCTTATTGTTATTATTGCTGCTGTGCAAAGTTTTATGTCTCCTTTTTTATAATTTCGAAAGTAGTTTAGAGGAGAATTTATATGTATATCTCTCAACCAAAATACTTTTTATTTGTATGGGAACTTCTGTTTACTGTGTGTGTGTGTGTGTGTGTGTGTGTGTGTGTGTGTGTGTGCATGCACACACAACACACGCACAACATACCACAGAGGGTGGGGAAAGTCATTTTTCCTAAGTATAGGACAAGAAAGGGATTGATCACTCTTCGATAATACTAGATAATGGGTAAAGTTCTAAACTTAGTTATTACATGCTGCACCAAACCTTAGAATCAAACTGTAATGTAAGTATCGTTGATATTCCTTCCTTTGCCTTTGCTCTGTTTGGACAACCTATGGCTGGTCATAAGGTGGACACAATACCTTCAAGAAAGCCTGAATGTAGAGCACTTATTATATGCGTGATGTTCAGTTTGTTGATGCCCACCAGCCAGAGGTCACCAGGAAAGCTGCCAAGGAAGATGGGTGTGTGGGCTTGCTGCAGCGAGGGACCTACAGGGCATCTTAGAGAGAGAGAGTTGAGAGGTGGGTGATACAGGATGGGGGCTGGTGTTGAGTGATTTCAGAAAGGATTTAAAGAAGTAAAGCCTTGTTCTGGAATGGAAGTAATTTGATAGCTGGGTGTCCTAATACTCTTTTTTTTTTTTTTTTTATTTGGAGTCCCACTCTGTTGCCCAGACTGGAGTGCAGTGGCTGCTCCCGGCCACCGCAGCCTCGACCTGCTGGGCTCCGGCGATCCTTTCGCCTCAGCCTTCCGAGTAGCTGGAACTACAGGGGCGCGCTACCACACCCGGCTAATTTTTGATTTATTGTAGAGATGAGGTCTCGCCAATTTGCCCAGGCGGGTCTCGAACCCGCGGACTCGGGTCCTAATACTCTTTTCCTAGGAGGCTTTTCCTAAGAGGCAGAAGGGTCAACAAGGGGTTGTTTGTCCTTGGGGGAAAAAAAGCGGTAGCCACTCATATTAGCCAGAAGAGGGAGCTGTTTGGTTATTTTTGTGGTCACACAGGGGTCTTTATATTCAGATATGAAGTAAGGTCTTTTTGTCTTGTTTGACCACGATCACGTTGATTGTTGCTGATATTCTGTGAAATTATATTGCATTCACGAGTCTAGCTGTTACCACAGCCTCGCTGGTACCTGCAAGCTGCCAGCTGTCAGAGTCTTTTTATTTTTCTTTCTTGGCTCCCAAGAGAAAATGATAAGTAATCAATCAGTCAATCCATGTATAATAGCTACTATGCCCAGCACTGAGCTAAACACTATGAACACCATATGGAGAAATTCTCATTAATAAAACACCAAGATTAAAAAGTAATGTAAAAGAACATAAAAGAACTAAAGAATACTTAACTCAGATTTAAAACTGAAGTAAATATCCATCACTCATCCATCTTATACCCTCAAAAGTTTCAAATGAAAAGTTTGGGTAAAGCTATTCATTTATTTAGTAGATATAAGAAATGGTACCATTTGAAAATTTATTTTTATGCATAATTGAATTATTCCTCCTCATAGATAAGCTCAAGACACTTTGTTGTATGAACACTTAACAAAGGCTTTCATTTTTTCCCTAATTACAAATTAGAGATACTAGCATATTTCTTTGTTTGTTTTTTCCTCATGTAGCAGCTGAAATGCATATGGTCTTTGATTCTTTGTGTTTAAGCTCTAGTTTTTCATTTTCAATCTTTAAAAGATATTAAGTTATTTTAAAAACTTAAACACAAGAAGAAAAGTTTAAATTGGCAGACACCAGTATTTGGTGGCTGCTTGAATGTTTCTAACTTACACTCTATATTAGAGAATTCATGGGCATGACCCTGCTAGAAGCAAAGTTCAGAGGCGCCCTGGCTTTGACTTTGAATATTTCCAACACTGAGTTTTCTTATTACTATATTTTGATTGGGCGAAATTGAGTATGTTGATGCTGCTTGCAGCTGTGGTAGTCACATTTTTCCAGCTGTCTGTAAGATATCTTTTTCAGTGGAAAGTTTAGGAGTTTTTTCTGTTTTGTTTTGTTTTGCTTTGCTTTAGTGTAGCGACATGTGGAAGCATTCTGTTGTATTTCTAAGAATAGATTATCTAACAAAAATATTTTGTTTGCTTTGTTAAGAGAAATGAATCACATTTAGGTTTAAAAATCATAGCAAAATTCTCACCTGTAATCCCAGCACTTTGGCAGGCTGCGGCAGGAGGATTGCTTGAGCCCAAGAATTTGAGACCAGCCTGGGCAACACTAGCGAAACCTCATCTCTACAAAAAATTTAAAACTGAGCTGGGTATGATGGTGCATGCCTGTAGTCCCAGCTATTTGGGAGGTTAAGGCAGGAAAATTGCTCGAGCCTAGGAGTTTAAGACTGCAGTGAACCATGATCATGCCACTGCACTCCAGCCAGGAGACAGAGTAAGACCTCGACTCAAAAGAAAAAAAAAATTATAGCAAAAAATAATTCAAATACCCATCAACTGGTGAATGAATAAGCAAACTGTAGTGTGTCCATATAATATAATGAAATAGCAGCAATAAAATGAAATTAATGTTATGCATACAACCACATGGATGAACAACAATAAAAAAGTCCATCCATTATGCTGAGTGAAAGAAGCCAGACACAAAAGGTCACATTCATAACTCCATTTATATGAAGTGGACAAAAAGTCAAATCTATACAGAAATCACTTCAGTAGTCATCTGGGACTGGGGCTAACAGGGAGTAGGGATTGACTACAAATGGGTGAGAAGGAATTTCAGGGATGATGAAAATGTTCAAAGACTGAATGGTAGAGATGTTTATACAGCTTCCTAAATGTACTAAGGATCATTTCATTGTAAACTTAAATTGGATTAATTTTACTATCATAAATTACATCTCAATAAAGTTGTTTGAAAATGTATGACATCTGAGTATATCCATAATATATACTTTCATTCCTTAGTCTTTCTTTATATTTTATGTTTTTTTGTTTTTTGGGTTTTTTTGAGTTGGAGTCTCACTCTGTCGCCCAGACTGGAGTGCAGCGGTCGCTTCCGGCCACCGCAGCCTTGACCTGCTGGGCTCCGGTGATCCTTCCGCCTCAGCCTTCCGAGTAGCCGGAATTACAGGCATGCGCTACCATGCCCGGCTGATTTTTTGATTTATTGTAGAGATGAGGTATCACTGTCCAGGCAGGTCTCGAACCTGCGGGCTCAGGCAATCCACTCACCTCAGTCTCCCAAAGGTGCGAGATTACAGGCTGAGCCACCGAGCCCGGCTATATTTTATGTTTTTACTTTTGTTTTGTTTTGAGTCGAGGACTCACTCTGCCACCCCAGCTGGAGTGCACTTTTTATTAAAATATAAGAGATGTATGCGTCTATATGTATACACATATACATACATGTTTATACATATAAAGTATACAGCATAAAGTACATTAATCTTAAGAACCTAATAATTTTTCATAGGCATGCATATGTGCCACCAACCCAGATCAAGTTATAAAATATTTCCAGCATACTGGAGGTTCCCTCTATCTCTTCCCAGTCAATATCCCCACAGACTATCACTATTCTGACCTTTATGACTCTGAATTAATTGTGCCTGTTCTTGAAATGCACGTTGACTCGTGCAGTCATCTATATCCTTTCTAGCTGTCTATTTTTACTCAGCATAGCTGTGAAGTTCATTCATCCATGAAGTATTCTTTCACATTGATTTGCTTATTTTTATTTTATTATTTATTTTATTTTAGTTGGGTCTCATTCTGTCGCACAGGCTGGAGTGCAAAAGCACAATCACAGCTCACCACAGTCTTGACCTCTCAGGTTCAGAATAACCCTTCTGCCTCAGCATCCCGAGTACCTAGGACTACAGGCACATGTCACTATATCTGGCTAATGTTTTAATGTTTTGTAGAGACAAGGTCTTACTATGTTGCCTAGGCTGGTCTTCAACTCCTGTGCTCAAACGAAACTCCTGTCTTGGCCTCTCAAAGAGCTCCATGAGCCACCATGCCTGGCAAGAATCCCCTTCTATTAATGTACCTCACTTTCTTATGATGGACATTGAGACTGTTTCTAGTTTAGAGCTATTATGAATAAAGCGGCTATAGAAATTGTTGTACGTATCTTTTTGATGACACAGATGCTCATCTTTAGATTTATACTTAATATTTGGGTGACAGAGGAGACATGTTTAGTTTGGGTAGATACTGACTGCTGACGGTTTTCCAGAGAGGTGGATCAATTTACACTTCTATCAGCGATGTCTGAGAATTTTATATCCTCACCAACACTCAGTAGTGGCAATATTTTTAATATTACCTATTTTTATACGAGAATAATGATATATAATTTGTAATTTGCATTCACCCAACAGTAATTGTGTTGAGCACTTTTTTAGTGTGTTTGTTGGTTATTCAGATGCCATCACTAGTAAAGTGCCTTACTTAAATGTTTGGCCTGTTTTTGAACTGGGTTGTTGGTTTTCCCTTATTGGTTGATTGGAGATTTGGATTGGATTTTGATTGTTGTCCCCTCCAAAGTTCATGTTGAAATGTAACCCCCAATGTTGGAGGCAGGGCCTGGTGGGAGGCGCTAGGGTCATGGGAGCGAATCCCTCATGAATGGCACATTAGGTGGTGATGTCACAGTAAGGAGTAAGTTTTCTCTGTGTTACTTCATACGAGAGTTGGTTGTTTTTTGTTTGTTTGTTTTTTAATTTTTTAAAATTATTTATTTATTATAAAGATGTGGGGTACAATTCAGGGTTAGTTATACAAACATTGATCATGCAGGTACCCTAGTTGATGAGGTATGTCCCTCCCTCCCCTAGCAGTTTCCCTCAACTGCCAGTCCCACTTCCCCTTCACCTGATAGTTTTCCACTACTGCCAATCACTTTCTTTTGGCATTATAATTGTTCAAGGTCATCTTATGAGTGAGAACATATGGAACTCAGTTCTTTGTTTCTGTGATAAATCACTGAGTATGATTGACTCCAAATCCATCCAATCTGCTGCAAAGGAATGCAGACTAGTACAACCTCTTTGGAAGACAGTGTGGCGATTTCTGAAAGAACTAAAAATTGACCTTCCATATGACCCAGCAATTCCCCTATTGGGAATATACCCGGAGGAACCCATATCATTCTACAAAAAAGATACCTGCACATGTGTGTTTGTTGCAGCTCTATTCACAACAGCAAAAACATGGAGCCAACCGTGTTGCCCATCGAAGCTGGACTGGATAAAAAAAAATGTGGTACATATACACAATGGAATATTATGCAGCCATAAAGAGAGTTGGTTGTTTAAAAGCAGCTGGCACCTCCTTCTCCCACTCTTGCATCTGCTCTCACCATGTGACATGCCAGCTCCCCTTGCCTTCTGCTTAGGATAAAAGCTTCCTGAGGCCTCACCAGAAGCCAAGCAGATTCCAGCACCATTCAGTGCCATGAACCAAAATAAACCAATTTTCTTTATAAATGGTCCTGCCTCAAGTGTTTCTTTAGAGCAATACAAAACCGACTAATACACTGGTTTATGGAAATTTTTAATATATTCTGGATAGGAGGCCTTTGTCAAATTCATGATTGCAAATATCTTCCCCCAATCTCCGATTTGCATTTTTTACTATTTTTATGGTAACTTGTTAGTCAGCACTCCTTAATTTTAAAGAAATGCATCCGTTGTTGATTCTCTTATTTTGAAAAGTAACTTTATAAATTAGTAAATCTGTAGAGTACTGTAACTATCACCAAATCCAATTCTTTTTTACTACTGTTTAGAAAATCTTTGCCTGTCCCAAGGTGTCTGAAATAATATTTTAATAGGATTTCTCATTGGAAAATGATATTTCCTGATACTTCTTGACATGGTAAGAGTTACTATTCATTCCAAGCATAAATGTTATGCATACCTCTATTGTAGCACATATCACATTGCATAATAATCCTTTGCTTATCTGACAACCCCAATAGCTGTGAAACAGGAGATGTTTAAGAACTTGGACTTTGGAATCAGTCAGATCCAAGCTCTGTGTTTCATGGATCCTTTCTCAGTCTTTGTGCTCTCGTCTATACAATGAAGAGGATAATAGACGGAAGAAAATATTTCTTTTCTCACCCATCGCACAGTGCATGGCTGAACCCCTCTAATGAAAGATGGAAAAAAGCATACAAATGTATGCAACATAAGTTTTACATGACATGGGAACCTTTACAGATGAAGACCCAAAGAAATAGGAAAAACTGTATATTTTATGCTAAATCTGGTGAAGAAGAGAATAGTGGTAGAGAAACATGATTAAATAAACAAACAAAAAAGAGGTATGATTTAATGGCAATAAAACTGAGGGGGGATTAACAAGTCCTGTTTGTTCAGATTGTTTTCTGTTGCCCTGTGTTTCAGGGATATGGACATTCTTTTCCTCTGAGAATAGGGAGGGCACCTCTGGAATGAGGGTCTTACAACCCATTTGGGGGGGAAGTTGGATAGGTTTTATGAATCGCTTCAGGGGAGAAGGGATGAAGGGAATGCTTTCTCATTTCCATGGCCTGTTTCTTATGTTTCTTCAAATGCCGAGGTGCTATATGTGTCCTGAATCTTGTCAATAATATTTATTGCCCAGGCTGTTCCTTAAAGATCATGTGAGATAATATTTGTAAGTACTTAAAACACAGCTGACCACTTGGTTAAGGTCCAGTAACCACTATGATGATGATGATGATTTTATCTTCAAATCAAGGACAATGTCAAGTTAATTCTTGTTCTCTAGTACCTAACACAGAAAATATTCATCTCAACTTTCCCACAAGCCAATTGTTCCTGCTAATAATGTATGTTTTAATCATTTGATAGTAATTTGAACTGGGGTTTTTTTAGATGTCTTTGTATCCTTGAAAGAATGTTACTCTTTGTTATTTATACAAATTTATAGCAATCTTCAGGGATTTTTTTTTTGTCTGAAAAACTCAAGTTCATTTTTGTCTTTTTTTTAGCAAGTACTTTTATACATTTAGAGAGTAATTCATTCCAGTTTAGTGGATTAAATTCGTCCCGTTATTGTCACGCCCTAATCTTTCTCTGTTTCTTATAGGGCGAAAGAATCTTTTTAGATTCTTAAGTCATTCTGATTTCATTCTGGAAAAAAGAAAGCAACATACATCAAATACTTGTGAGAATATATGATACTAGATCATGTTCTTTTAAATCTGATGGTGACAGGCTATAATACTGCGGAGTAAATTTTTACCAAACTGAAACTTCTGGGCTCAGTTTCAATGTTTTATTTAGTATTATTCTCGCCAGCTTTCTTCTGACAGGGCTCAATCAAGATGTTAGTTAATATTCTTGCAAATTGCCATTGGAATGGATTTATTCTTTTTGGCATTGACTCTGTTACCGTTTTCATAATGGCACACACTCATGTTGGCTTATTACTAACAATGGTTGTTCTTGAAAAGATTCTCTTTTGGCCTCAGTGATCTAGTAAACGGCAATTTCACAATCCTTACAAGTGTACCCTTATACAATGGATGGTACATTTCTGAACATGGTAATTTTTAGGTGTTTTCAAATTGCAAAGTAGCAAATTGATACACAGGGGGATTCCTGACAGCTTCCTCTCCAGACTGAATGTCACTCCTGGGATTGTGATTCCGTGTGAAATAAAGCAACATTGGCCGGAGGAGCTGCCATCTGGACTCTGACGAGGAAGGCATCATTTACACGGGGCTGGCATTCAGACTCAGGGTCACAAAGCAGCTATTTCCAGGAGCAAAATGAAGTTGTCAAGCAAGTATTTGCTGTGACTCTGCCAGGCACCATTCAGATATGACAAACTTGCCTTCCTCTTTTTATTATAGCTTACTAATTCTGGAGAAAGATGGAAAAAAAATTTTTTTAATGCATGCTCATCCAAAGGTCAAAACAATTTTAAACAAGGGCAGGCGCGGTCCTGCAATAAAAATGCAGCAATCTAGTTGTGCAATAAGTCTGTGTAGGGGCTGAGGGAAGTGTCATGTTTACCTCTCTGGAAAGGGCACTTTAATCAAAAGACTGATAGCAAGAGGAGCTTTGAATTTGTTGTTCTATTTCTTCCGCATCTGCGTGAAATTGTGTCTTTGAAACTATATATTATGGAGATGACTGATAGCAGAGAGAAGCATGCTCTGAAGTAAACAGAAAAAATACAGCCGCATAATAAAATGCTTTGCCCACTTTTGCAGCCTCTATGGTGGTCATCAAATAGGAGGTGCCAACCGATGGGGATGTGTGGAGATATATTCGGGGGGAGGGATGGAGTTTTCCCCTTTACTGCAGATAGACACTGGTGTCTTGCCTTAGCTGTGTATTTCCTTAGGTGGGTAATGAATAGTCAGAGGAAAGGCTAACGCCTGCTGTTCAAACATAGTGAAAAATGAAGTTTATAAGTATAGAAAACAGTGGTGATGTGATCCAATTCTCCAGTAGTCATCTCCTAGATAGACTAAAAGCGTTCTCTCCCGCAGCTTTAGTGCTCCCTGACCTTCTCAGCCCCAGCACAGAGGCAGTTCTTCAGGACATGGTCTGACTGTCCTCAGTGCAGAGGTTAGACCTCACTGTCTCCTTCAGGGCTCTGGCTATCCTGAACACTGCCACTCCCAAGCCCTTTGTGGAAAGGGGGCTGGTCATAGACAAGAGAAACAGTAGACGAGGTTTTGTGTATGATCATTTTTGTTGGTTCATATGGCAAGATGAATGGGCTAGGATTATGAACAGAGATCCAAAATCCTTTAAAAAAAGGGGGGGGGGGAAGATTTAGATGGAACAATCAAACTACTGCATGCATTTGAAGTGGGATTAAGATACCCACGTAGAAGTACCAACTAAACAGCTGGACATGTGTCTAAATCACAAAAAGCTGGTTTAAACATATAAATGAGTGAGTCTTGTGCCTGGGCATGGATGAGATTGCACAGATAGCATGAGAAAAGGGAACATGAAAACTAAGGACTTGGAGGGAGAACATCAACTTTTGATTATGTAGAAAAATGTTAGGACTAACAGAAATATCAACCAGAGAAGTAGGAGAAATCAAGACCAATCCCATGACACAGGTTAAATGTAAAGACTATTCTAAGATAGAAGGATGACAACAGGGACACTATTGAGTGCCAAATATTGCAGGTAAAATAAAAATGCAAAAGGTCTATTGGAAAGGAATGGAAGGAGAAGCTGATCGTAACAAAGCCTGTTTCCATGGAATGGTCAGAAAAGCTATGCCATGTTGGAGTCGTCAAGAAATGAGCAGGTGGAGAGGAAATAAAAACATTCAGTCTGCTGTAGGCGATTCCTGCAAGAATTTTTGCCTCTTAGGGAATGAGTGGGGTGACATCTGGGAGGGAATGGGGCATTGAAGGAGTTGAGGTTTGTTTGAGTGTGAGTTTGTCTTTCCAAATAAGATGGATTATGAATCTTGGATGCCAGTAGGGAGAATCCCAAGAAAAATAAATAATAAATAATAGTGTACTGCTCCTGAGAAGACAAGAAGGGTTGGAACCCCACTGTAAGACCAAGGAGTGGCCAGCAATAGGAGGAGAAATTGTCATAGAAGGAAACAGGAAAGGGTGGCATTTCTTTCTTTTTTTTTTTTTTTTTTTTTGAGTTGAAGTCTCACTCTGTCGCCCAGACTGGAGTGCAGTGGCCGCTCCCAGCCACCACAGCCTCGACCTGCTGGGCTCCAGCGATCCTTCTACCTCAGCCTTCTGAGTAGCCGGAATTACAGGCACGCGCTACCACGCCCAGCTGATTTTTTGATTTATTGTAGAGATGAGGTCTCGCCAATTTGCCCAGGCGGGTCTCGAACCCACGGGCTCAGGCAATCCACTTACCTCAGCCTTCCAAAGGCGTGGGATTACAGGCTGAGCCACCGAGCCTGGCTGGGTGGCATTTCTATAAGACAGGGTTGAATGTTTGGTAACAGAAAGTTGAGGGGTTTCTCTCTGATATCGTGTATTTCTCTGTGAATTTAAAAATGAGATCAGTTGTTGAAGAATGAACAGGATGCTCCTCAGAGCACAAACACAAGTAGACCCACGTGTTTTTGTGAAAGGCCAAAGAGTGAAACAGTTGGGATGAAGGTACGTGTAGCACCACCAAATGCAGAGACTAATTAAATCATTAGGAATACAGGACAGGAGTTCAGAAGGGAGCAAGGGTGGGGCTAGACTTATGTGGTGTTAACATTACCAAAGGTGTGTGTTGAAGCCATGGGATTGTATTCGCGTAGTCATTTAATAAGCACCTGCTGAATTACCGTGATGAACCTTAGTAACTGCAGAGACTATATATTGAATTATTGCATGACCCTTAGTGGCTGCAAAGATGAAGTGAGATGGCTCCCAACCTCTGAGTAGTCGGTCTAGAAAGAAGCTGACTTTAAACAGGCAGTAGGCAGCATGAAAATGGTTCTAATAAGAGGCAGAAAAAGGTTTTATAAGTGTTTGCAGGACAATGCACCTCTCTTAGCTGGTGAGACTCAAGGAAAGCTTGAACAGGAAAACAAAGTTTGTGTTCATATGTAATAAAAAAAGTAGTTGTAAACCTGATGAAAAAAGAAGTATACTTCTGGTGGTGGAGAGAGGTGTGAGTGATGTTGCTACAATATGTGAAATTTATAGAAGAGAGGACGGTGCTTTATAAACCAATCAGATTACTTCTAAATACATAAACAAAAGAAGTCATAGAATTGTGAAGTAATAAAGCCGGAAACAGAGATCGTCAAAGTCCTTGCCCCTATGTTACACAGCAAGAAAGAGACAAGAGAGGAAGAAATGGAACATGAAGATAATAGTGGAGACAGAATAGAATCCAGACCTCCTGACTTCCGTTTCAGTGTTCACCTCAGGGACCTCTGCTTCACAGCCACACCTGCACTGTCTGGAATATGAAGGGTCTGGAATGTCAGTGGGAAGGGACAGCACTCTCTGGGCTCCACTGCCAAGCAGTGAGTGTTCAGATCAGCTGCCTCAGACAAGGTGACGCTAGACCCCCTCAATTTCCGTGGTCACAGTTAGAGAACTAAGTTACCTCATGAGCATCTCTAGGGCTGTCACCACGCCCCTTGCAGATCTGCAGGATTTATGTTACACTGGAGATAGAACTGCCAACCTCATGGGACCAGAATGGAGGCGGGAAGTAGAAGACAGGAGAAGCAGGGGTCTGAATCTCTCCTTGTATAGCTCCTGACCATGAGCCAGGCTTTAATGGAATCATTGTTTCACCTCCTTCACATGTGTCATGCCACGCACCTCTAACATCTTCCAAGAATCTGGCGAGGTGCCAGCTTTAATTACACAATACCCTAAACTGAAAACACACACCACACACACACACACACACACACACACACACACACACACACACACACACACACACAGAGAGAGAGAGAGAGAGAGAGAGAGAGAGAGAGAGAGAGGATAGAACCCAGAAAATGTAATGTACCTGTAAGCAAATTTTCTTATGAATGAACAGTTTCATAGAAAAACAATTTGTCTTGACAAATATATTCAGTAATCTTTTGTCTATTTTTTGGTTGTTTGTTTAAACTAAGATTTGCCTGCTTTTTAAAAATATAATAAGCTATATATAATATTAAAGTTTTTGTTTCAGTAAAATTGTCTTTCCTGGGGTGATGATTCTGAACATCAATTTAATTGTACACATGACAATCATAGGAAGTGTGGAAAATTGTGCCGAATTGCCATTGACTGTTGGCTATTCTGGGATCTCCAAGAGACAGAGAGAGCTTGGTGCTAGGTAGAAAATGGGCCCCTCTTCTCTGCAGACCAATTAGTTTTACCCACCCTCGGGAGAAGACTGCAGACTGAATTCAGCCCCCACCTCTGCCCGCCTGCTCAAGTCAACCTGCACAACCATGTCTTATGAGTAAACTATCAAAACAAGTCCCCAACTTACTTTTTTTTTTTAAGTCAGGGTAAGACACAAGTAGATTATTAAGCTTCCTGAAAAGCTAGCTTGGAGCCAGGCTTCGTGGCTCAGCCTATAATCCCGCACCTTTGGGAGGCTGAGGTGAGTGGATTGCCTGAGCCCATGGGTTCAAGACCCGCCTGGGCAGCGAGACCTCATCTCTACAATAAATCAAAAATCAGCCGGGCGTGGAAGCACGCACCTGTAGTTCCAGCGTGGTAGCGCGCACCTGTAGTTCCAGAAGGCTGAGGCGGCAGGATAGCCGGAGCCCAGCAGGTCGAGGCCGCAGTGGCCGGGAGTGGCCACTGCACTCCAGTCTGGGCGACAGAGTGAGACTCCAACTCAAAAAAAAAAAAAAAAGCTAGCTTGGAAGTCATTAAAATTTGATTCTACTGCTGCTAAGAAGAGAATAGGAATATGATATAAAGTCAAGACATGATAGAAGGGATGTAAATAAAATTATTGCTAATGGACGGAGGCTGATTGAAAGATAAATCCAGTTATGAATACCAAGATAGACTCTGCATGTGAATGGTCAGAGATGGTTACATAGGTGGCATAATTGCTATAATTTTTACATAGACAAATCGCAGTTATTGCTTTAATCAACTGTGACCAGAAGAAACTTATTAGTTGTGATAAGGTTGTCTCAGATGCAATCAACTCTCAACTGATAGATCAAGGATAAAAGAAGGGAAAAAAAAAATCTCAAAACACTGTAATTCAAAATGAGGGGCTGGAACAGCATGAGCAAAGGCCCTGAACCAAGAAAGAGGCCAGTGATAAAGGAGAAGTTTATTCTTAATAAAAGGTGGGACAATGTACCCAGGCGGGTAGATTAGCAAGTGAAATCAGAGAGACAGTTGGTTTTGATACATTGTGGAGTTTGCTTCCTAACAGGCATCTTAATAAAATTACTCATCCAGAGCTCTAGGGTAACAGTGACCAAAAAGTTTGTTTAAATATTGCACAGTTTTTACATTCATTACAATCAAACTGAAATCAAGTTCCATGCCAGGAAAAAAAAAAAAAAAGACTAATTGACATAATGTGAAGGGCTTTGAAGAATTTCATTTAATATCAGTAGGTTGGCCAGGCTCAGTGGCTCAGCCTGTAATCCCAGCACTTTGGGAGACCAAGGCAAGTGGATTGCCTGAGTCCACAGTCTCAAGACCAGCCTGGGCAACTCAACTCTAAAATAAATAAAAAATTAGCTGGGCTTTGGTAGCACGTGCCTCTAGTTCCAGCTAGTTGGAAGGCTGAGGCGGAAGAATTGCTGGAGCCCAGCAGGTTGACACTGGGGTGGACTGGAGTGGATGTGAACATGCCACTACACTCCAGCCCAGGTGATAGAGTGAGACTTCAACTCAAAAGAAAAAAAAAAAAACCAATAGGTTAATCAACAGGCTAACAAAACAAGTTTTTGTTAAATGCATGCTTGGAAACATTTATTCTGTGTTTCAGTATCCAATTCTTTCATTGTCAGGGAAAAGAAAAAACAGGGCAAATTTTAGTGATTTCACTGTTTAAATAAGTGTCCCTTTTACCCACTTGAAAAATCTGCCACTTATTGTTATTGAATTTTTAGTCATCGTACTGCTCTTCTGTGAGATTGGAGGACCTTGAATTTGTGCCACTTTTATTAACTGCTTGTGCCATCGAGAACAGCTCGAGCATCTTAGTTTCCCGGGAGGAAGATGAGGTAATAGATGAATAATGTCTGACTCTGCCAGTTTGATGTCTCATAAACAAAAAGAAAAGATTTCTGCCCTCACTGAACAGCAGGCGTGATATGTGACCTCGGGTTCCATACTACGTAGGCAGTGTCTTGCTCTGCTGTTGAAGGATGGATGCATTTTGCAGATGGTAACACATCACTGTCCTAAGAATAACACATATAAGAGGGTAAAATGTCTGGGCTGATTATTTCAATGTCATTTTATTTTTTCTTTCTTGTTAAATAGTAGAAAAGAAGGGATCGATTCAAAAAAACACTGGTATTAAGGCTTATCTGTCCCCCTTGACCTTTTTATGACTCCCCAGGTCATGTCTTCATGAATCTAAGTCTGAGACACCAAACTCAGGCTGAGATTGTCTCCAAGGCAGTGTTTATGTGGGGTTGATTCAGACTCCAGCATGTTGGAGAGAATTAGCAAGCATCATATAAGAGATTGTAGTTCTTGATCAGTATTGGTCTAGTCATCAGATCTTTGATATTTTCTTCTTTGTCAATTTCTTTTACTCTTGACTACAGGTACCATCAGAACCCCACTGTCTTGCAGAATCCACACTCTCTCTTTTAATACCCCTTGGCTACTCTGTCTCTCTCCTTATGTTCAGATAGCTTTTATGGTTTGATCATTCATGTTTTCTTCCTTACATCCTCATTGCTTTGACTTCTTGAAACTTGGTCACCAGAAACATGACTCTGCCCTTCAGGTGATCTCCCAATCCTTAAATCTAATGCTGTTGGCCGAGCTTTCTTCCTCACCTTTCTGGAACATTCAGCACTCCATGACCTGCTGTATACCTAGGACTGTGCTAGAAGCTGGAGATATAGAACCCATGTCCGTATGGAGCTCTGTCTGTAGCGGAGGCAGGAACACAAAATAATTACAATATAATATGAAGAACGCAATAACTAAGTTCTGTACAAAGTGTGGCTTAACACAAATAGGAGACTAATACAATGGTCACAGGGAATGAGAACGACAGCAGATTTCAGAGAAGTGAACTTGCTTTAAACCACGTTGCCTTGTCTCTTTCCACTTTGTAGCTGCCTTCCTTGAAGTCTTTCTTCTTCTCCAAGAGGTGAGTCCTTAGCTGACCACTTATCCCATTCCAGACTCCTTCCCACTCTCAACTTCAGGTGTCACTGTGGATGAATTACAGGTGTATCCACAACTGCTGTGTCAGAAGGCTTCTCTATCAGGGTGCTACAGCATTTGGAGTGGGACAGTTATTTGTTGTGTGGGACTGTCTCATGCATTGTAACACAGCCAGCATTCACGGACCTGGGGCACTAAACACAAGTAGCACCTTACAGATATTTCCACATCACACCTAAGGAAGTAGAATCTGTCCCTACTAAGACCCACTGTCACCTCAATTTCACCCTCTGCAAAATTAAACTGAACAATTTACCCCTAAACTAACACTCTTCTCTGAAACGGAAATTATTTCAAAATGTTCAAATTTGCCTAAACTTAAAGCCAAGGAGTCACCATTAGCTGATTCATCAGGTCACCAAATCTACTGATTTCCTGATATGTTTAACTTCTGCCTCTTTAGGCAGAATGCCATGTCCATAATATTCCAAGTCTTTATCACCTCATTTGTAGATGGTTCCTCTGTTTCCAGTCTGCTTTTCCTTATGGCACATTCTAAAATGTCACCTTGACCATACCTCTCCCTTGCTTTAAAATCCACAGTAACAGACTCCATGATTAAGGCCAAATAGATATAACAAAAACCCTTCCCAATAAACATGTTTAAATGCATTAAAATATTTTTGAAGTCTTTTTAATTGTGTGATTAAGCTTGCAAGAAAGAGGAAGATCCTCAAAGGCCTAAAATGAAGCAAAACCATGAACCAAAGGCATAAATGAATGCTAAAGCCAGAAGCTGACCTAAGGGTTACTGCCAGTTTCCTGCAACCTCCAGCTTCAGTTTAGTGGGTCCATGCCATGTGGTGAGTTATTTCAAATATCCCTTTATGGAAAACAGAATCCAAACAGCTAGACTCTCAATTTAAAAAAAAAATGGGTTGGGCTCAGTGGCTCAGCCTGTAATCCCAGCACTTTTGGAGGGTGAGGCGAATGGATTGCCTGAGCCTACAGATTCGAGACCAGCTTGGACAACTTAGAGATACCTCGTCTCCACAATAAATCAAAAAAATTAACCGGGTGTGGTAGCGCGCATCTGTAGTTCCAGCTACTTGGAAGGCTGAGGTGGAAGGATCGCCGGACCCCAGCAGGTCGAAGCTGGCTGTGAGTGTGCCACTTCACTCCATCCTGGGCAACAGAGTGAGACTCCAACTCAAAAAAAAAAGATGAAAAACCCATTCTGCAAAAAGAAGATAGCATAAGAATTTTGACTGTCTGAACCTTGACTCAGCGTAAAGGGTAAAGGCAAAAAGAAATTATGTGTTGAAGTTATGTAACAAAAAGCCAATTCTGATGCATGTTTACAGCATAACTTTACACTATTTATATGGTTGAAAAAAATTCAAGCTGAAAATATATTTTAAAGAAGTCCTAGTTTTGGAATATCCCCATGTATCTGATAAAAGCAAATGCAAATTTTCTGAAAGGACTATAATCTTCAACTGGACCTCAAAGTATTCCCACAGATACATCTCCAAGGAACATGATCTCAATGGAAAAGATAATCATGACATGTATGGGGAAACAAGATACCATAACTGTAAATCAGCAAAGATAGCTAGTAGCATTTTCAACCCGCAAAAACCTCAGATATTGAAATTATTGGATCAAATTCTTTCTTAAAGAGGAAATTGAAGACATGATGAAGGAAGAAACTCCAACTCAAAAAAAAAAAAGATGAAAAACTAAAAAAACCCAATCTTCAAAAAGAAGAATTTTAACTATCTAAACCTTGACTCAGCGTAAAGGCAAAAAGAAATTATCTATTGAAGCTGTGTAACAAAAAGTCAATGCTGCTATCAAAAATAATGAGTAGCGCTTGAAAAAGAACTAAATTAAAATGATAGAAATAAAAAAATACAATGGATAAATTAAAAGCTTAATGGTAGAATTAAATAGCAGTTTCTACCCAGCTGCAGTGAAAATAGTGAAACTGAAAATAGGTTCTGAAGAAATTTGCCAAAAGTCCACCCAAGACAAATAACTGTCAAAGATTTTTTAAAAGATGTTAAGAGGAAGGAAATTAGATCAAGACAATTTAACACATCTATAATTGGAGTTATGGAAGAAAAGAAAAGGCAAAAACGATGAGGCCTTATTTTAGCGAATAATGGCTAAGAATTCACCAGAACCTCTGAAAACACATAGAATAAGGCTCAGGTTAAGGAGTCACACTGGATCCAAACAAGAATGAAAGAAAACTGCAACTAGACAGAGAAAAAATATAGATTACTTATGAAAAAATGAAAATTAAATAGGCCATTGCCTTCTTGAGAAAGGAAACTTGAAGATATTACTTTAAACTATTATGAGAAAATAACAATCAACCTTAAATATACCACCCAGACAAAAGCATCTGTTGTAAATAAAGTCTAAATAAAAACCATTTAGACAAAATAGTGATTATTTCCTACTGTCAGACCCTCAATAAAAGACTCTCCAAAGGCTATATTTTAGAAAAAGAAAAAAAATCTCATGAAAATGTTCTAAGATAGAAAAAAGAAAGAGAAAGCAAAAAAATGGTAAAATGTCAGTAAATTTATGCAAACATTAACAATATTGAAGCCGGGCTAGGTGGCTCAGCCTGTAATCCCGCACCTTGGGAGGCTGAGGTGAGTGAACTGCCTGAGCCCGTGGGTTCAAGACCCGCCTGGCAACTTGGTGAGTCCTCATCTCTACAACAAATCAAAAATTAACTGGGTGTGGCAGCACGTGCCTGTAGTTCCAGCTACTCCGAAGGCTGAGGTGGAAGGATCGCCGGAGCCCAGCAACTCGAGGCTGCGGTGGCCGGGAGCGGCCACTGCACTCCAGTCTGGGTGACAGAGTGAGACTCCAACTCAAAAGAAAAAAAAAAAATATTGAGCAATAACATTTAATTGGTGAGATTTAAAGAAAGATAAAGCTAAAAGATTAGATAAAAATAGCTTGTGTGCTGGGGAAGCTATAATCTTTAGATTACTTGAAATGAAAATAAACTTATTGACTAAGTTGAGACACTATTAAGTTAAATATGAAATTTAAAATTACTAGGGTATCTACTAAAATAATGGTATTTTAGTAAAATGCAAAATCCCAAGCCAATAGAGGAAAATATATAGAGAATGAGGGAAAAAATCATCTCAAAATAAAGAAAAATACTTTAAAATTAATACCAATAGAAAGCAAAAACAGAGGGAGTACAAATATTTTGAAATAAATCCAACCAGTTATCACAGTAAATAGATTAAGCTTCCCAGATAAAAGACAAAACTTAGATAATTAAAAAGATACGCTATGTGTACAAAACGATAAGCTGTGTACAAAAATATGAAACACAATAAGGACACAAATTCTGAGAGAAAGACAATAGAAAACAAGGCCATGAAATTATAAATTCAAGAAAGCTATTATGAATGCAAATTTAGGAGAAAAAAATTTTAGAATTCATACAGCGCATCATTAAAATAGGATACAAATTTCAAAATTACTATGACTACATCATGCTAAACCTGAGAAGATTGAAAGCTGTGTTACAGAAGGAACATTTAATATAGGTCAGAAAAATTTGAAAACCAGTAAGCGTACAGAGTATCCACAAGTACTTTCTGAAGTGATCAAAATGTTTGCTGTCCAATATGGTAGCCAGCATCACATATGGCTAGTGGGACTAAGGAACTAAATTTTCATTTTCTTTCATATAAACTTAAATAGTTGCATGTGGCAGTTGGCTACCTATTGAGCAGCACAGACAGGATTAAATAGCAAGTGTGAGTTAATGGACACATGTAGAACAATTAGAAAATAAACTGGTCTCAGCCACTACATTAGGACAGGAAAGAAGATATTAATGGATAGAGATTGGAAACAAAGAAACAAATCATCGTTATCAGAATCAAGAGAAACAAAAAGAATCAAAGAAAGAGGCTGTGATTCCATCCCATCATTTTGGTATTATTAATCATACTTGTTCCTGGGGACCAGGGTGCAAAGGCGTTAGGGTTTCCAAGAGGGCCACATTGCTAGTGACCTCAATAGAAACCAAAGCCAAGTTAGCTTAGAGTTGGCCTATTTTGTTCTCTTTAATACTGCTCAGAGTTACAAACTCCCAGTTAATCTGTCATTTCTATTCCATTCAAATTAATAAAAATCTAATTCATTTGAATAGGATTTAAAGTGATTTGATTCAATTGCATCAAATTCTACTCAGTGGAATCAGTCCTTGATTGAAATCTATTAAGTTCAATTCAATAAAATAAATTTAAATATTATGCAGTACAATTAATTTTTAATTAATTAAAATTTCAGTTCAGGTCCATTTTGATCCGAACCTCAACTCTCCATTTCTAAATTTGGTCTCTATTCAAATCAATAAAATGCAGCAAAATCCAATGTAATTCTAAAAAATGCAACCTGGAGCTAATCAACTGCATTCATTTCTATTCATCCCTAATCAGATGAGTTTAGTGACATTCAATCACAGAGAGATAAAATGTTCACCTTTAACTACCAAATTGAATGTTTATATTAGAACTTCAAAATTAAGAGTTTTTCCCAACCTCACATCACTATTTGCAGTATGAACTCCACAGAACTTTTTTTCTTTCTCTTACTATGCAACAGCATAGAATTGGATGGTTAAGAAACAAAAGAGAATACTCCTGTTCACTTTTGTATGCTGAAATCACAGGTAATTTGAGAGGGTAGGCTTCTGTATCTATGAAAATGCTAAGTCACATAACTTTTAATTTTATTTTTAAAGTTCTTAATTTAAATAGTAAAATTCAGGCATTCTGACTCACGATCACGGGCATGAAACTTCAAAAAAAAGTTACTATGGCTACATTACTCAGAAAAAGTTAGAAATTAAGTTGAGGTGCTACGGTAAACGTTATTATCACCTCTTTATATCTCACCTAGAAAATGGGGTCCTGGATTGGTGTCCAAGTGGGACCCAGGTACCTGCACTTCTGTGTTATTTTACAGACGCTGCCAAGTGTTGAATGATCTAAAGCCCTGACTGTCCTTTCCCCTGGTCAGTGTATGGCAGACTGGTCTGATGAAAAACATCACCAGGGCACTAGTGACGAAGTCTTGAGCTCTTCTTCCAAGATTCTGATTCTATGGGTCTTATTCTACAGGCCAGGGAATCTACATCGTTTATAAGAGCCTCAGGGGGATCTCAGGTAGGTCAGAAACCTTTCCCTATACTCATCTTCCACTAGTGGGGAAAGAATGAAAACACAAAAGTGATCACTTCATGGCGTCACAACCTCCCCTGCCGCCACCCCACTTCATCCTTCTGTAAGGATTCTGAGGCTTAAGTCACCATGTCCCAGGCCTTGGAAGCGATTAGGTAGGGACAGAAACCACCTGCTGAAGAAGAGAGGCTGTCTCTATTGAAGCCAGAGTGCTCTAGAACAAGCAGCCTGTCGCCATTTCTAATCCCTGGGGCAGGAGTGGTTGTCAGTTTTAGCTTCAAGTCCCTTGTTCCTTGGACTATGCATACTTCATACTCAAAGAAAAGGGGGTCGGGCTCGGTGGCTCAGCCTGTAATCCCGCGCCTTGGGAGGCCGAGGTGAGTGGATTGCCTGAGTCCGAGGGTTCGAGACTCCCCTGGGCAACTTGGCGAGACCTCATCTCTACAATAAATCAAAAAATCAGCCGGGCGTGGGTAATGTGAGCCTGTAGTTCCGGTCGAGACTGCGGGGGGCCGGGAGCGGCCACTGCACTCCAGTCTGGGCGACTGAGTGAGACTCCAACTCAAAAAAATAAATAAATAAAAGAAAATAATAACAAAAAATAAAATAAAATCAAAGAGAATTTTTGACCTGCTTGATCTTCCAAATTATAGCTATTAGATTCTTTGGAGGACTTTGTAGTAACCACAGCACCTCTGAATATCCTCTCTGCACCATTCCAGCCTGAAGATTATTCTAAAGACCGTTTTACCTTCTCATTATCTAGGTTATTTGCATTGGAAGGAAGGTTGTTGGGTATAAGAACGTTTTTCACGTTCGGCTTAGAATTACACCAATTAAGGATGTCTCAATAGGAAGCATATTCTCACTAATCATAATTTGATGTGGACTGTGGTAAACAAGATCAGAGTGGTTAGCTGAGATTTAGTGATGAAGTAGAGAAAAAAGATTTGGCAGTGCAGTGGTAGGAATGGAAGGGAGAAGGAAGTGAGAGATTTTTCAGAGCATGAATCACCCAGAAAGGGGCTCCAGCACTTGAGGGGACTTTGGTAGCCGGAAGCTACCAGAGCAGAGACTGGGCAGTGCTGCGAAGGAGCTGCCAGCAAGGGGCACCAAGCACAGCAGTGAAAAGCAGGTTTCTGTTGCAACTGTCCCTGTTCTGTGTCCTCTGCCAAAAAGCCCTCTGTGACTTTTTAACAGAATTTGTAGAGAAGATTGTAATAGCAGATATAATAAAACTAGGTTTCATCCAGCTAAAAAGATGCCTTTAGACTTTCGTTTTAGAGTTTATGTACCCTTGTGGTATTGTTTTAATATCTTATAGAAGTGGATAGAATGAAACAAATTAAATGTCCCAGTGACACAACTGAGTCTTATCTTAGAGGGCACCAGCATCTTCATTTAAGCACCCTATTAAGTTATGTTGTGGATCCCAGGTGTTCCAAAGAATACATTCTGAAAATCACAGGTATACATTTTCGTCAAGAGGTCCCCATGCATTTGCCCTTGTTCTTCTGAAACAACTTGTTATTGGTTAAAAAAAAGAAACATACAATAACAAAAAAAAAAACCCAGAAATCTATTGGTTTCTTTAAGTCTTGGGAAAAAAGCATTCAAGCATGTTTTTTTCTTTCTCCCTTACCCAGTTTAATAATCCAAACCATAATAAAACCTTCACCATATTAAAACTTGATCTTAAGTGAGTACAAACAGCATAGTAATAATACTTCATTCAATCCATGTTTGGTTGTTTTAATACAACATGCTTTACTTTGATAGTTTAACTTCTAGTTAACTTACAGTGTGGTTCATCATTACCTAGTCTTGTTGCAGTGATTACACCTACTTAATGTAGTCAACAAAAATCTTCATATTCTGAGGTTAGGAAAGTTCTTGAACATTTGGAACTAGATAATTAAAGTATTTCTTTCCTCACCATTTCTTACCCTTGTCTTTTAAAAAGTGTTTCCCTTTTTATTGCCTTTAAACTGTTTTTCTCCCAAGCCAATTAACAGGTAAATAATTATTTGTAAAGCAAGCAGTAGCACTTTATTAACATAGCACTGGAATAAGGAAATTCTTTGTTCAAAATAAATTGAAGCATTCTCCTCTTGCTGAATATAAAATATACAACAAGTTAATAATTTGTTTTAGTTACAGTGATTTAACCAAATTAGCTAGTGTTGATAACAATATAATGTGCTTTTCCTGGGAATATGTTTTCTGTTTTTCTTTTCCTTTATTATTTTTTTTATTATAGAGATGTAGGGTACAAGTGAGGATTAAACACATAATTAGACTGCACGCAGGTGAAGTTTGGGCTTTCACCTTGGCCCTCACTCCCCCTGGTAGTGGACCAGGTACCTTTTGGGTTGTCACGTTCCCCCCCACCCAGCAGTGCCCAGTGACTGCCAATCCCTCCCTTGTGCTCATGAGACTAATGTTCAGGGCCAATTTATGCGTAAGAACATGCAGTATTCAGGTTTTTGTTGCTTGCTAGTTCACTTAGTATGATGGTCTCTACCTCCATCAAATTTACTGCAAAGTCCATGATTCTGTTCTTCTTTATAGTTGCATAATACTCCATCATGCATATGTACCATATTTTCTTTATGTAGTCCACTTTTGATAGGCAGTAGGATTGGTTCCTTGTTTTTGTTATTGTGAATAGTGCAACAATAAACATGCATGTGCAGATGTCTTTTTGGTAGAATGACTTACGTTTTTCTGGGTGTATTCCCAGGAAAAGGGTTGCTGGATCATAGGGAAGGGTAACTTTTAGTTCTTTTAGAAATCACCATACTGTTTGCCATAAAGTTTGGACTAGTTTGCACTCCCACTAACAGTAAAAGCATTCCCTTTTCACCACACTCACACTAGCCAGATGTGGAAAGAGCTCAGTGAAGCATTTTGTGCTGTTTGTCTTATTTTAGTAGGAAGGAGAACAGAATAATAACAATTTTGCATCAGCCTAACTTGGAATATTAGCTACTTAAAGACCACAAATATTGTGACTCGAGAAACTGTGGGGGATGGGAGGAGAAACTGAAAAACTTGACTGCTTTTATTCAGTCACTAGCATGTCATCTCCATGCACTTGTACTCTTTGCACATAGAGGAAATGTCATTTTAGAGCATCCTCTTGGATCCCATCCTGATACCCTACCTAACAAGTCTCTCTCTACAGTGATCTGAAGGTCTGCCATAGGAGACTAGCACAAAACCTGGACCCCATAAATAGCTTACAGCTCCTACTGAAACACTCTCTGCCCAAAAGACTTGTCAATGAGACCTCCTCTTCTGGGCTTCTGCGTAGCCCCCTGAAGGTATGAGGGAATCAGCTGGATATCTTCTCCATTTCTTCTACAGCATGATTCTCATAGTCTTAAACCTGAAGTTGGGGCTGATTGTCATCTTCTTCTTTTTACTGACAATGTTCTGAATTTTAAGGAGAATACTGAGCTACACATAGTTTCTCTTGTGCAAGCAAATTACTATCACTGTCTGTAATGAAAATATAGAATGGGGTTAGGTTGTCTCTACCAGTCACTGGAAGGAATGATCTGAAATTGAGCTGAGCATGTACTGAAAGAATCAATATTGTTAAAATTTCCATACTGCCCAAAGCAATCTATAGATTTAATGCAATATCTATCAAACCACAGGCAACGTTTTTCTCACAACTAGGAAAAAAAAATACTTAAACATAGATATGTAGAAACAAAAAAGAACCTCAATAGCCAAAGCAATCCTAAGCAAAAAGAACAAAGCTGAAGGCATAAATTACCAAACTTCAAACTTTACTACAAGGCATGGTACTGGTATAAAAATAGGGACATAGACCAGTGGAACAGAATAAAGAATCCAGAAATGAAGCCACTACAATCAGCTGATCTTTGACAAAATTGAGAAAACTTAACATTGGGGGAACATTCTATTCAATAAATGATGCTGGGAAAACTGACTAACCATATGCAGAAGAATGGAGTTGGACCCCTCCCTCTCACCAAATACAAAAATTAACTGAAAATGGATAAAAGACTTAAATGTAAGGCCTTCAACTATAAAAATCCTAGGGAAAAAACCTAGGAAATACTCTTCCTGACATCAGCCTAGGCAACAAATTTATGACCAACTCCTCAAAAGCAAATGCAGCAAAAACAAAAATTGACAAATGGGGCCTAATAAATCTAAAGAGCTTTGCACAGCAAAAACTAAACAACAACAACAAAAAAAAAAACTATCAACAAAGTAAACAGACAAGCTATAGAATGGGATTAAATACTTGCAAAGTATGCGTTCAACAAAGGGCTAATATCCAGAATGTATACGAAACTTAAATAAATTGACAAGAAAAAATAGCTTTATTTAAAAGGGTCAAAAACATCAGACACTTCTCATAGAAGACATACAAGCAGCCAATAAACATATGAAAAATGTTCCACATCACAAATCATCAGAGAAATGCAAATCAAAACCACAACGGAATACCATCTCACATTAGTCAGAATGTCTATCATTAATAAGTCAAAAAACAACAAATGTTAGCAAGGTTGTGGAGAAAAGGGAATACACATACACCATGAATGCAAGCTAGTTTAGCCCTTGTGAAAAGCAGATTGGAAATTTCTCAAAGAACTAAAAGTAGATGTACCACTTGATTCATAAATCCCACCAATTTCTGGGTATAAACCCAAAGGAGCAAATGTTCTTCTACCAAAAAGACACCTGCACTCATATGTTTATCATAGCACTATTCTCAATAGCAAAAAACATGTAACCAACTAGGTGCTCATCAACAGTACATTGGATAAAGAAAATATGGTATATATATACCATGGAATGCTACACAATCATAAAAAATAATGAAATCATAACCTTTGCAGCAATGTGAATGTAGTTAGAGGTCATTACTTTAAAGTTAATTAACACAGAAACAGAAAACTAAATACCACATGTGCTCACTTATAAGTGGAAGCTAAACCCTGGGCATACACGGACATAAGGATAAATACAACAGACACCAAGCACTGCTAAAGGAGGGAAGAAGGGAAGGAGGGAGAGAGGGGAACAAGGGTTGAAAAACTACCTATTGGGTATCGTGCTCACTACTTGAGTGACAGGCTCAACAGAAACACAAATCTCACCATCACACATTTAACAAAACTACCCTTGGACTCCACTGAATCCAAAATAAATACAAAACAAAAGTATCAGCCCTGAAAAAAATAACTTGAGCTGAAGTTCTGATACATATACTCTTCTGTGAGTTATTGAGGTACTGGTAAAAGGAATTTCCTGCCAGATAAACAATTATCCCCAGTCCTCCAAGTGTCTGGTTTGTTTCCTCTCCTCCACCAAGTGTTATAGTATCCCCTAGTTTCTAAAAACAATGAAGTCAACTAAAATTTCCTATGAGCAAAAGAATTTAGCATCATGTCAACTTAAGAAATACAATGCAACATGATAATCAGTCTAGGTAACATTCCTAGATTTTCAGGGTCAGGTTGTGGTCTGGCAAGCCCCACAAACATTTTGCAAGGTTAGCACAGCACCATCCACCTTTGTCTTCTTCCTGTAACATGACCAGAGGTGGAATCATCAAAGACTTAGTGCAACTTACAGGTCAAATGACTTTAAAATATCTTTGGGTGGTTTAGATGATAGAGCTTCCATAAATGGGATTTTTCAAGTCTTATTTTTGAAACTCTGGACCACATCAAAGGAAAATAAGTTTATTATTGATCATGGTTTCAACACTGGGAAGCATCAGAAGTTGAATACTTTACCCTGATGGAAAAGAGGAAAGAGAAGCAAATAACATGAATGTAAAACTCAAACGCAGCCCCCATATGCTGAGATAAGACACTGGTAGGCACAAGACAAAGTTTCAGAATGGATCCTTATCTCGGGGTTTCTTTGGAACAGAGTATTGAAGTCTCCCTCTTGACCATTTACCAGATCATGTCAAATACCAGGGGTGCCAAAAGAAATGTGTACACATTTTAAGAGATGGTAGGTATGTATTACTTTTCAAAGTTGAATTGAATTATGGTAGCAATGTGTAGTATGATGTTCGCTCAAAAGATGGCATTAATCAAATGAATGTTTGCATCACCATGTGACAGGCAGGACTGTCAAAAAAATGATGGGAGCATGGTTGTCATTTGCAGAGCATAAGATCATTTTGAAGTGGTCTTTGAAATTTGAGAATGCTGTGAAAGTACAACGATATTGAAGGCATGAGTATGCAACAGAACCTGCAAAAGGTCCAACATTTGCACGCATTTCTGATAAGTTTGAGACGTGGTACTATGTGTGATGTGCACAAAGGAAGATCTGAAAGGTCTCACACAACAAGTCCTGTAGTATTTTGCCATAATCAAAAGTGTCTGGACACTGATGATAACCACTTGGAGCACCTCTTGTAATTGCAGAAGGTAAACATGACTAGTATTCATCTTTTGTTATTGGTATATATTGATAATTTTTTAATACAGTTTTTTCCCTTTCTTAAAATGTGTATACATTTTTGATACCACTGTATATATTTTTAAAATGTGGGTGCCATAAATAATCATGCCAAGAGACACTGTAACTTTTCCAAATTAAGTCAACACACTGGAAAATCTAGAAATGCAAGTTTTGACAATCAAGTTAACAAACTTGCCATCATGCTCTTACTTTAGCAGCATTGTACAAACAATTGGTAAGGTTTTATAACCTTGGTAGCTCAGTTTCTTGCAGCTGTGTTCATGTTGACACATGGCAGTGTCTTGCTGAGTATGTTCATTATTGTTGTTGCATGTTTTTGTGTGCCATCATGAGAATGTCAAAGCTTGAATTAGAGCAACAAAAAACACTACATTACTTGTTAAATTTGGCAAGAGTGGAAGTGAAATCAGGGACATGTTAGTCCAAGTTTATGGCAATACTGCCATGAAGAAAACGGCAGTGTACAAATGAACTAAATGTTTTTCTGAGGGAGAGAAAGCATCACTGATGAAGAGATGTCTGGTTGGCCAGTAGCGAGCAGAACTGGTGAAAACATTGCAAACATTCATCAAATTGTGAGTCAAAATTGACTGTTGACTGTGAGAATCATAGCAGACCAAATAAACATCAATAGAGAAACAGTTAGGAGTTAACTGAATATCTTGGCATGAGAAAGTGTGTACAAAAATGGTCCCAAAGGAGCTCTTGCATTGTGACAATGCACAAGCTCACACAGCACTGTCTGTGAGGGAGTTTTTAGCCAATAAACAGATTACTATATTGGAACATCCTCCCTACTCACCTGATCTGGCCCGCAATGACTTTTTTCTTTACTGGAAGGAAAAAGGAAATATTGAAAGGAAGATATTCTGATGACATTCAGGACATCAAGGTTTATATGACAACAGCTCTGTTGACCATTCCAGAAAGAGTTCCAAAATTGCTTGGACAGGCACTTGTGTTGGTGCATAGCTTCCCACCACTTTAAAGATGACTGTAGTGATATTCAGTAAAGAGGTATGTAGCACTTTTTCTAGGATGACTTTGCGAACTTAATTGTCAGACCTCATAAAGGAGGAGAATACCTAAACAGCTCATAACTCTAACAAATTCAAAGAACTTGCTCATTTTATTACAAGTGTAGACTTTAGTTCCAGCACATTCTCAGTGACTTTAAATTGCACACCTTTTAACAAAAACGTTCTTAAGAAAAAATATCGGAATGTCTGAGAAAGTATCACAGTGTTTTTTTACATAATTTCAATATGGCCCTTTGTCAAGTTATTTGTTTAGATTTTTTGACTGTTTAAGTGATAACTTAATAAGACTTTTTCTCTCATCTTTATCTCTGAGCACTCACAGAGCTACAAGTGCACATTTAGCATCCTGAAAGGATGGATGAGATAGTACAATGGAATTTTGACCCATACACTGGGATATTTTAATTGACTGGACTTTTTGGCTTACTGACTGGCACTTTCTTTATTTTATTCTATTTCTTTCCCAACTGCCTGAAGGAGTCCTCTGTTTGCTTAGTCAATTATTCTCAAGGTTCATCCATATTGTCACATATTGCATCATTTTCTTCTTTTTTAAGGTTTGAATAGTATTCCTCTGTGTGTGCGTATAAGCACTGCATGATTCCACTTATATGAGGTATCTAGATAGTCAAATCATAGAAACTAAGAGGAAGTGGTGGTCACTGAGGGCTGGGAGAAGAGCAAAACCTGCAACCGCTAATCAATGGGCACATAAACTTCAGTTAAACCAGAAGAATAAGTTCTGGAAATCTGATGTACAACACCATACCTACAGTTGAAACAGTTGTCTGTTAAGAGGGTAGATTTCATGTCACAGGCTCTCACCACACTAAAATGAAACTCAGGAAAAAGAAGAGTCATTTATTCTCAAGGCCTTCCTGTTCTCTACTTCCTCTTCTTAATGGACTTTACTATGAAATATGACCACTCTATTCTTTGGGAATTCTTCCCTCATTTTTTCCCCCAGTCCCTCTGGCTGCCTTCTTCCTTGAACCCCACTCTGGTCATCTCCCTCTCATTCTGTTTTTGAAATACTGTTGGATTCCTACAGTATCTCTCCCGTTTCCAATACGTTCTGGTTTGCCTTGATGATTCCTAAAACAGATTTCAGCTCAGAAAATGCTCCTGAGAATCATACTCCCACAGCTGACTGCTGATTTATGCATCAAGCTCATCATCTTTTCTTTGACATGCCCTAAATTTCTGATGATCTCCCTTCTCTATGCCCTACCTTGTGCCATCCTATTAGTCTCCCAACCAGAAGCCTAGAATGAATCAATGACGCTGCCTGCCCACCTTCTCTCCCACCCAAATCCTAATAGCTCCAAGCCAGTTATACCTCCAGAAACTTTTCTTGTTTTCTCTTCCTCTCCATTTCTACTACTATTTTATTTATCTCTGTTTTAACAGAGGAGTATTGCATCTGACCTCCCTGATGCCATTTCATAGAAATGCATCCTTCATCTTACTGTTGATCTTTTAAGGCAAATTTATGCTTAAAAATTATTCATGCTAATTATTCATGCTAATTCCCTGCTTAAAATCCCTTAATAGTTTCCCATTATTTTCAGGGTATAGTTCAAAATTCCTAATTTGGGAGAAAATAAACATTGAAAAGCAGGGAAAAACCAGTGTAGAAGAACTTATTTGAACAGATTTGCAACATGGTCATCATCTACTGTCTATCTATTACACCACCACTGCCACCCTCTCAATCCAGCTCTTCAGCCATGTTCTACTACAGATACATATACTCCTATACATATTTTCATATGTAACTTTGCCTTTCTGTCATTTTGTATTCCGCTTCCTTTGTGTAGGAGTTCTTACCTCTCTTATGTCCTTATTCATCTGGATAACACCTATGCAACCTTCAAGACATTGGTTGAATTTTACCTCTTCTGGAAACCATCTTTCATGACCGCCTTTCTCTTACCCACCCTTGTGTGTATTCATAATACTGGTTAAACTCTATCCTAATCTGTACCTTTTTCTTCTTTTGTTATGTTGAGTTTATTTTTTTTAGTATTTGACACACATAATGGAACAAAATGGATGTTTGATGATTGAAAGAATGAATGAATAGATGATGAAATGCTATGCCAAGGGAAAGTAATATAATAAGTATATTAAGTAATAAGAGAAAGCAATATAATACCAAGAACATTGTACAACACATTGTGCAATATAGTATCATACTTCTGGTTTGGGGGCTAATCTGCTGTGTGAGTAAAAGCATTGCTTAATTTTTCTAGATCTAGGTTTTCTTACCCATAAAATTAGGCAGTCATTTAGAAACAGTGAAAGTCTATACTTAACTCTAAAATTCTATGATCTTCACGATTATCAGTTCACAGAAAAGCATGACCATTCGCAAAGTGAGTTGCATATTATTAGAACCAATGCCCTCATTGTGGGACGGACCCCATCCAAGCATCCAATGTATTGAATACACTCCCACATTACAGAAGTTTGACTGTAAAATTGTCTTCCAAGGAAAGAGGTACATATTCCTGTGGGAAAACTTGAGCTTGTCACTTGCTCTAGTATGCTTTATTAAATATTTCTATTATTGATATAAATGTACTTTTAAGAGGACTGAGTGATGTTCAGCCTATCTGAGAATATTGCCGCTAGTGTGGCATTATAATGACTCAATCCAGGTCTGTTTCTAAACATGCCTTTCCCCTTTCTTGTAGATGGAAGCCCTTACACGTGGTGGGTTGGCAAAGCTAACGAGAAGCACTACTACTGGGGAGGCTCCGGGCCCGGAATTCAAAAATGCGCCTGTGGCATTGAACGCAACTGCACAGATCCCAAGTACTACTGCAACTGTGATGCGGACTACAAGCAGTGGTGAGTGCCCGCGGTCAGCGCAGCCAAGCTCACCCTCCCCAGTGCACCTTCAGGTCAAACTAATTAGATATAAGAGAAAGTTTGAAAAATGCTGAAATAATAAGACAACAGGTTAGAAAGGTTTGGAACTAGCCCAGCTGACAAATATCAGGAACATACTGAAAAATATAAAAGCAGAAAAAGGTCAGTGCGACAAGGCTATGCATTTCGCAACGGCCTGACACATAATTGATGTGTTCATATTTTATTCAGAGAGGAAAATAATGAACCATGTTGTAGACAGTGATTTGCATTATAAAATGTGCTGTGTATCAACAGAGGGGGTGGCCGTGGGCGGGAGCCAATGTGCATGCCTTTGAGAGCACCCGCAGTAAACACTCTCTTACAGGGAGTGTGACCACCTCCCACAATGTTTGCTTTGAGGATCTAGACCAGAAAAAAGAGGAAGGGAGAAGAAGACCAAAAAAATCATTCTTTATTCTTGTCTTCAGCAACTGCTTGGCTGTCTACTTTTCTTTCTTGCCTGGAATTGTTTATAACTCTGATACAAATCAGTTTGAGAGAGATCTATTTTGGGCCTCTTCCATCCCTCCACTGGCTTTTGTCCTGCTTCACAGTGACTGCCTGGGTCTGTGTCAGTAACAGATAAAGATAAAATCAGCTGTCATTGTGAAAAAAGTGGCCCCAGAAGTTGAGGTGGAAGAATGCAGTTCTTTCCAGAAGCAAAATCCAGTGCCTGCTTCCTACGTGGTTACAAATGTTGAGAGACTCCATTCCTGCCTCTGGGCAGCTGCACACGTAACCAACCGTGGTCATGAATTTTCTCACAAGACCAACCACACTTTTCTTCAGTCTACCTCTATATTGTGCTATTTACAAGGACAATTGACAAGCCAACTCTGCCAGTTCATTCTACCATTCATTCTGTTCTACTGTTCATTCAGTCAGTTAACCCAAACTGATTCTCAGAATGTAACATCATATGATTTTCAGGTAGGATCTCTAATTATTTTCCAAAAGCTATATTTCTTCTAGGAAATAAAAGAAATTACAAAAGCCATATATTCCAATGTGTGTGTCTGTGTGTAGAACACTTGTAAATAGCTTACATTATTCTTTAATTGTGATTTATTGTAAAGAAAGATCATGAGCTCAATTTTTTATTTTACTTCTTTGATAACTCTGTCTACATACACACAGTCACACACACACACACATCACACACTGTACAGAAATTAGAAGTCAGGGCAATGGAATTAAAAGAGCATGGGCTTTGAAGTTAATTTTTCATTCATTTATTATCAGTCAGTCAGTTATCCAATCAGTCATTGGATTATCAGTCAGTCATTTATTATCAGTCAGTCATTTATTATCAGTCAGTCAGTTATCCAATCAATCATTCAACAAATACTGATTGAATGTTTATATACCAGGAATTCTCCTAGGCCCTGGGGATAAAATAGTAAGTGACAAGAAGAGGAATTCCTGCTCTGACCCATGTTCTTGTCACCATCTCTTACTAGTTGTATGTTATTAAACAAGCCTAGCTGACTCTCCACAATCCACGAGTCTATTCAACATTAATTTCCTACCTCTCTAGGAAAATGACTTGGGGTGAAACCTCCCCAACCAGGAGAATTGGAAACACTGTCCCAGCTGCCTACTTGTCCAAGCAGCTCAGGGCACCCTGCCATGTTCAGCTTGTCTTACCACAGAGGAGACCGGAAGGATTAAGGAAGAGGTAGAACTAGTGCATACATCCAAGTGAAATTCATTTTTGTCACACATCATGCTAGCACGGTAGGGATACAATGATAAATAGAACATGCTTTTTGTCCTCAGGAGCTCAAAAACTAGCTGAAGAAAAGACAAACACACAAATAGACAGCATAATGCATTCAGTGCTCTGAGGAAGACTTGTGCAGGATACAACAAAAACTAACAGAATAAAATTTAAATCTAACGGAAGTAGTGAATCCAGAAAGTCCTTAGAGAAAGAAGCAGACTTGAAAGGAAATAAGAGTTTGTCTGGCACTCTTTTCTTCCTTGCATGCCTGTCTTGAAGGAGAAGCAAGAACCAGCACAGCTAGTGTGGGACTTGTCAGGGCAATAGATCTGGAATGTGACATGGAGAAGAAAGGGAGAGCCACAGGAAGGCTATGGTGCAGGTAGTGTAAGCCTCAGAGCATCCTCCTTTTTCAGGGGGGCTTAGGAGTTTGGGTTTATCTACCATGTTAGCCTTCGCAGGTAACCTGGAGGGTTGAGACGGGAGGGGAGAAAACAAGCCAGAGAGAGGAAGTCACAACAGTCCTCAAAAGGCATGGAGGACTTGAGGTACAGGGTGGCATGCCAATGGAGAATGGGGAATAGCTATGAGACTTTTGAGAAGTGTCAGTTACAGGACTTGACGATCGTGACTATGAGATAAGAAAGAGAGGGATTGAGTCGACTCACTGTCAGGCACCTAGAAACAAGGTCGTGTGTATATTGATCTGAGGTATATTGATCTGAGGGGAAGTAGATGATGAGTTTGCCTTTGAAAATATCAAGTTTGTGGCACCAGCATAACATCCGTGTCTAAACCCCAAGGGGCACCATTAGTCGGAATACGGTTTAAAAATGTAGATATCAGAGAAATGTGGCTGCCTCTGAGCCCATTTCAAAGCACACACCTGAAATCAGATCACAGATGAGAAGATTTACATCAGACCCTCTCTTGCAGATTGCTTCCTTGGGCAAGCTTGTGACTGAGTTATCATATTTTGCAGATACTTGGGGACTTGGCTGCTGCTAATGCCTGTGCTCTTCTGGCTGAGCAGCAGCTGAGACATCCTCACCCTTTTGCTTCCGTAGAGTTTGTCAATGTTTCATAATATAGGCACTATATTTTGAGCAAACGGAAAAGCACAATGAATATGCTTGTAATAAATAGCTCTTAAAAGAATCTTCCCTATTTAGCACGAGTGAAAGCTGGTGGAGATGTCTTATTGGTCTTAGAATTCACTAGCACCTGGCAAAAAAAAACCTCTATGTGGGTGCCTTAAACATTTTGGAGTGAATGAGGTTGCTTCTAGAAGGATGTTACGAAGTACTCAAAAGCAGTGAAGGGAAAACTAAGCTGCAAACTGAAAGACTTGACAACCAGACCCCTATTTGCCACTTCTGCAGGATGACTTTTAACCTCTCTCAAACTTAGATTTATTGTCTGTATAATAAAGTAAATCTTGATTGGCAAATTTTTGTGAGAATTAAGTAGGACATAGAACATAAAACATCCTATAAGTTGTGCTTAATGGAATGCATAGTTATTTGCAATCCTTAATTATGCAATTCTTATGGCAATTCTCAATGATTCCAAACGAATCTTAATCAATGAAAACAGACTGTGGCAAGTGGCCCCTTCATGGTACTGCTATACCTTTCCAGCAGGCCTTAAGTGAAATTCCACAACACCACATACAGGTGTTATGAAAGAGGCTTCACTGGAGAAAGCTACAAATCAGGGATCGTCAACAGAACAGGCACAGGTCCCTAATCCCATCTTCCCTCAGAGAGGTGCTAGGGCCAGGACATTCTGCAGAGTACATTAAGGGTGGATGTGCCCAGAAAAACCCTGTTTCTCTCACTTATCATACAGCAAGAATGAGAGCAACTTTGTGGAGAAAATCAGGTGCATAGTGTACCAGGCGGTCTAGATGCAAGTGCCTGTTGTTTACAGACTTTGTCTGGGAGTCCTCTCCCCTCCAGGAATAGGGAGGAAGCCACGCCGCCTCTGGAGACTGACTTTGGGTATAGAATTCCTGACTAGAAGTGAGAAACACTCCTGGCAACCCAGAGTATATTGTTATAGTCACTGCTGTTCAATTTTTTGTTTGTTTGTTCTTTAATCCAAACACAGATAAGAGCTCAGAGACTGGGGAAAAGGAAAAAATTTAGTATACGTCCAAATGAAATTTACATAAACCTCATTTGTTGTAATGTTAGGGTAAAAACAAAGGTTCTGTTGAATCTCATTCCTTTAGATTCTGTGTCCAGTTACTTCTTTCAATAATCCCATCTCAATCACAAAGAATCATTTAATTAAGATGAACTGAGACCAAAATGGGTACAAAGTAATCTTATGTCATTTCCTCCCTATGTGGCCTAGGTCAAGACATTTAATTTTTTGTTGTTGTTTTCTTATCAGAAAAATAATTATTAATACTATCGTACTCCCCAAATCATGTAAAGATCTTGGTAAAATGCTGTCATAAGTGAATGTTTAGAATTACACTAGGGTATATTACTTTTATTATTATTTGTGTGTTGACTGGAACCCTAGCTAAAATCATTATTAATTTCTTAAATTACAGATGCATAAATTGGGGTCCAGAAAAATTTTAATTGTTTTTTAGAAATTATCATGAAAATGAAGAACAGAGACAAGACTAAAGATTCAGGTCTCCAAACTCAGTCCAGTGTTTTCTCACAGCATAGTAATCAAGGAAGACTTCTCACATTGTTCTTATCTTTTTAATGATTGGTGAACTTAATGTTTTAACTAACTGCATGTAAGCATGAACTTAAAACTTAAACCAGAGGCCACATGTTATTTTTTAAAGGATTCTAAAACTTAGATTAAATATTTATTCTTACTGACTAGAGTAAAATACATAAATATGGAGCCTGCATAAATGAGATTGTAGCTCAGAGCACAGTTCGGTCTCACAACAAAGTTGCAATGGCCTGTGGGTACTATCACCATCTCAATAATTTCCTGATTATCTATGTTGTGAGAAGTTTTGCAGTTCTTTCTGAGATTGAATGTAATTCAACATTTATGATTTACTATTTAGAGCAATAGTAAATATTCCCATCAACAGTGCTAACATTCTAATTACATGAGCCATGGTCTCAGCTAAGTGCCCACTGCTGGGTAATTCCTGGTCTCTTGCAGTCTGACACAGTGAGCTAAATCATCACATCTGAAATTAGCAGTTCCAAAATGGAATGAATGATGAAGGAATGCCACCCTTTGCTTGAGTACCCTTCTCTCTCATAGTAGAATTTCTAGACAGTTGTGAACTAGCCAAGATAAGCCTATGTGGGATGGGAAGTAAGTGAGCTGAAACATTCTTGGCACAGTCTGTGTGTTAGAATTAGTCCCCAGTTACCACCTTAACCCTAGATAGGTTGAACACCAATCCAACACACTCTATTCCACTGTCCCTAAATGGAACCAACTAGTCTGCAAGACTTTTTCTTCCTGGGCCAAATAATTCATGACCAATTTTTATAACAGTGGAGAGGAGTTTATCAAAGTCTCTTCAATATTTCAAAGCCAGAAACTTGCATTTGTTTGGGTCAGCTTACTACCCAAAAACTAACTGATAAATATTATGAGTATTTTTAAAGTGATTATATTTTACTTTTTTATTGTTTATAAAAGTCTGATCTAATTATACTGACATTTTCTTTGAAAAATGCCTTTAGAGTACCTTTTACTCAAAGTAAAATATTTATATGTGCTTTCTCATTTGTCATGTTGTTCAAATAATGATAATGGGAATTTATTGAGAGTTAATTACATGTCAGGCATTGTTGCAAGTGCTTAAATATATCATGTCATTTAAACAACACATTGACCCTATGATAAAGATACTATCTTAGACTCACTTTAAAGATGAGGAAATTAAGCCCCAGAGAAGTTAATTTATTCCCCCAAAGTCACACAACTAACAAATGGTACAGCAGAGATTCAAACCCAAGGCAAGCAACTCCTGATTAATACTTAGATAGCACATGGCTAGATATAAACTCTGCCTAAATTTTTAGCATGTGCACTACAGCATGATTTCATTTTTAACATGTTTTTTATTTTGGTAAAATAAAAATAACAAAATTTATTCTCTTAATCATTTTTTTATTTTACAAATTAGTGATACTAAGCACATTTATTTTGTTGTGCAGTCATCACCACCATCCATCTCCAGAGCTCTTTTTTATGTAGCAAATCTGAAACTCTATACCCATTAAACAGTAACTCCCCTTCCCTTCACCCAGTGTCACCCACTCCCTGGCCACTGTCAACCTTAGATAATGACATTCAGAAAATATGATTAAGTACAGTTTATTGGTGTTCAAAGCTTGAAGCTAGCCACTGAGGAAACACCGACTCCAAACAAAGGTCAGCTTTCAAAGTGGGAAAGATTTCACTTACATAGGCAGAAGTAGAGAAAGTTAACAAGGCTGTGGCTTTTTCCATATAAAGCTAGGACATAGGTTACAGCAATTTGATTGGTTACAGTTTGCTACATTTCAAAGTCTCAAGAGATCTTATTTCTGGAGCCATTTGGTATGGGACAAGAATGAGGAAGAGATTTAATCTATAATTGGAGAAGCAGACTTGCAGCTGCATGCTGGGTGACTCAGGCCACATAGCCACATTTCTCTCAAGGCTCAAAATAACCTAAAGTTCTAACTGCTTAAAAGTTTGAATAACCTAATTTCATACCACCACAATTCTGTTTTCTGTTTCTATGAGTTTGACTTCTTTAAGTACCTCATATGAGTGAATCATACAGTATTTGTCTTCCTGTGACTGATTTACCTCACTTAGCATGTCTTCACCTACTTTGTAGCATGTATCAGAATTTCTTTTCTTTTTCAGAATGACTAATATTCCATTGTATGGAAAGAACACATTTTGCTTCTCCATTCATCCATCAGTAGACACCTGGCTTTGTTTTCACATTTTAGTAATTGTGAATTGTGCTGCTACGAATATGTGTATACAATTTCTTTTTCAATATCTACTTTAAATTATCTCCATGGTGCTTCTGATTTGGTTTTTAAAAATCATTGTTTTTTTAATTTTATATCCAAGGCTTTATCATAAATAAGTCAAAATGATTTTCCGAAAGTAACCTGGCTTTGAATTCTAGCTCTGTTGCTTGCTAGTTCATTGATCTTGAACAAATTATAAAAACTCTCCATGACTGTTTCCATAGCCAAAAGATTAAAATAGCAACCATAGCTACATCAGACGGTAGATAGGTTTAAATGAAGGCACATTTATATTTCACCAGTAAGTGGTCGACAAACTTCTATTCTAATTGTTGTTACTATTTCCAGTAAGCTTACCTCAAGCTACACATGCCATGCTCACACAATTACAGAGTTCTCCCATGACTTCCTGAGGTGCAGCCTCCAACATTTTAAAGAACAACTTCTCCTGGCTCTTCCATTCTGACCTTGCTTGAATGCCCTGCTGCCACCCTGCTGCTGATGCACCCTCTTGAGAGCCTTATTATGGAAGCTGCAGCTGTCTCAATCTATGACAACCACTGATACCTTTCCAGAGAGGAGGGGCTCCTTAGTTATCCCCAGTGAAGCAGAAACCAGGCTATGGCTTTCAGCAAGACTTGACTGAAGGATTGGACTTAACAGAAATATTACACTGAGAAAAACCTGCAACTGCTTCCTGAAATAGCCACCCTCAGAGACTAAGCAGGAGCCTGCCCCCGCCCCCAGCCCCTGCCAAGCTCTTCTTGAAACTTCCCATGTGTCTCAATTCTTCTCTCACTAAGGAGTCTCTACAGGCATCACTGGACATTTTGATCCAAGCCTAACTTCCCCAAACTCCAGAGGAAGAGGATGTCCTTCTTCATCCCAAGTCCTACCTCAGTTTCCACAAGAGGAACATTTATTTCTCAGACTAATTAATAGTACAAACATTAAGTCCCTTGAAAAGAAAATTCCCAGCCTAAGCCACAAAGAGCTGCTGTCTATCACCTGGACTGGACCAGGACATCACTGTGGTCTGTTCTGGGACCTGGTTATGGTGAGTGTGTTAACCCAAGTTGAGGTTTCACTCCTGTAGGACTCTTCCTGTAGGACAACAGTCAAATGCAATGTGTGCAATGATAATATTAGTCTAGCTTTCTTTCATAATCTCTCCTTATGAAGAGAGAAGAAGATAAAGTCAGCAAGCTCCTCCTTCTACAATTTCATGTGGGAAGAAGCCCAGACAAAAACTCAGCTACATCTCCAAAAAATAAAAATGAGTTTCCAGACACATGGCAGTTTAAATTCAGATTTGGTGGTGGGGGGTGTCATTTTTAATATTGTAGGGACAAGGTCCTGCTAAATTTACAGTATTAAACAGAAAAACATGTCACAAGAGAAATTTTAATTTCTGCTCCCAAATTCAGGAGCAGTGTGGAAGTATTTGCCAGATATGTATGCAAATGAAAAGCCACAAAAGTGATCTCTCAGGAACTAGAGATTCTACCCCAAAGACAACACCAGAAATCTCATAACCACTATTCCCATTCCACCTGCTCTCAAAGTAAACAAACAAAATCAGTTTTTTCAACTTCACATTTTTAGGACCCAAAACAGGTAGTTCAATGAAAGAAAGAGAAAGAAACACACACAGTGGATATTTAAAAAGAATCTCAGTTTCATCTGTTTCAAAAGGTGAAATGAAGACAATTGTAAGACACCCTCTTCCTAACATCAGTTCAGAAAAGAGAAACCAGTAGTACCAAGGAGGGGTCCCTCTAGGGTGGCAGTTGAGAGCCTGGGCTGTTGAGTCAGGCAATCTGTGTCCATATCCCTGTTCCAACACTCAGTCAGTTGGTGAGACCTGTCTGTGTCTTGTTTTTTTCCTTCTACACAAGGGAGATAATAAAGGTAACTGCCTTCAGAGATGGTGTGAGAGTCAGAGGATTCAAGCATGGGGGTACAGAATACAGAGCATTGTGACTCACCTTCACAACATAGCTCTTTGCCCTGTCACTGGCAAGGGGACTGAGAGCACACCCCTTGATACATGCTTGGTAGAAAACTAAGACTGAAGCCACCTTTTTGAGGGCTGTTTAGAATTTGCTATCAAAACTTTAACACTATATTTTTTGACTGAATCCTTCTCCATATGGCATGTGTCATCTCGAACAAAGATAAACAAATATGTTCCAAGATTTCACTTTCCATTTTTTGTAACAGTTAAAACATAACAAACCCAAATAAACCTGTAAATAAAAGTCCATTAATAGAGTTTTAGAGAATTATGATGTTATAAGACTGTTAAAGGAAGTAGATACATAAACACTTGAGCAGAAAGATGGTCAAGATAAAAGTGGGAAAAACAAGTTGACAGATAGCCTGTATGACATGAGTCTGGTGTTTCTTTAATGTGCATAAATCTATAACCCTTATACATGCATATATAATTTCTAGAAAGTTTGCACAAGAAACTATTAGTAATGGTTAACACAATCGATTAAGGATGCGGTATTTTATGGAGGTCCTGGCTTGTCCCATTCCACATCTTATTAAGTCTGAATTTTTTACCATGATCCTATTTAATCTGTTCAATTAAAATAGTTTAAAAATTTAAAACAAAAATGAAGACACCAGCCAGCATCCTGGTACATAACAAAATAATATTAAATTATTCTTTTAAGAAAAATTAGATAGAAGAATACTTTTTATCAACAACACTCTCAACAAAAAACCAAGAAAGCATCTTATAGGCTGTCCTAGCCCCAGTGTTGGAAGGAGTTTCTCAATGAGCTGGAGAATTCTTCTGCTCAGTTGACACAATTAAACCAAGAATATTCACACCATTAGCCTTGAAACTACGTGCAAGTTTTGTTCATTGATCTGAGATTTGTGGCACTCATGTTTGTGCTTATATTCCTTTTGGTGTCCCACTTGGAAAACAGTCACTTCACCTCCCAATACTCAGTGGTCTTATATATGTATATCATAGGAAAATGATATTATGAGAAGCACTAACAGCTATTATGAGTAATACTGGTTGCTACACTGACCAAAACAATAGTTGATATTCAAATAAATTTATATGCATGCACATTCATGTTTGTATAAGATAAGATATTAAAATGGATAGCCATTAATATGTTTTCTTTTTAGATACATAACTGAAGATGTCCTTTTGATGCAATGAAGATCATTTTCACTAAGTTGAATTTTGTTTTAAATAAGAAGGAGGAGGAAGAGAAGGAGGAGGAAAGGGGGGAGGAGGATGAAACTCTTAATTTTAATCCTATTTGTCCCCAAAGCAAGTGTTTCAATATCAAAGCATGGCCAGAGCGGTTTTCAAAAAGGCTGCCCCACCCCAGGCTGTTTATTCCTTATACTTATTCTACTGTGGTTTACTTGACAGATTTCATCCACCCTAAAGTTGCATCTCAACAGGATATTCCTAGAAAGTCTAACAGCTAAACTATTTTAGAAGGGCAACTACATTTTAATATGTGGGTCAGGGTTAAGAGCCTCAGGCAAGGGCTTCTGCTCTCTTTCATTAGGAATTTACCTTGGGATGTGAACTAGGAAATATCAGCTCATCCAGGCAGGTACTAGAAAGCTCAAATTGCAAAGCTACCTCTAAAGCCTTAGTATTTCTGCAGTCCCATGAGTTAAAGACCTGTTGGCAATGGAAATAGAGAAACGACTCTCCTAGTTTCCAAAATAAGCATTAAAAATGATATATTATATACTGTCTCAGGGATATTTTGGTGCCAGCCTGCTTGGCACAGTGTAGAACCCTCCTGTCACCTCGTGGATTGTATCATGACAGAAAGGTAATTGGGCACCGGAGAAGATGTCTGCAAAGTATCAATATAGTTTGACCACTGCCCCCAGATAATATTGATGACAGGAAAGAGAGAGAGATTAATCAGGTGTGAGCTTGTCAAATGTTCAGAGTGTGCTGCAAGTTCTGAAAATAGATACAACCTACCAACAGAATGTTAAATGGACTTGAACAGAATAGATTATTTAGTCATCTTTAGAAAAACAAAACTAAGATTCAGATGAGGTTTCTGGAAAAAAAAATCAGCATATTTTCTATCAGTGTTTCACTCCACAACAGCCTTGAAAAAGAAGATCTGCTCTATTTTCTAAAAAAAAAAAATTAATTCCTGCTCAGTAATTAATCATTTAAAAAAAAGGATCAAGTTAAAAGGCCTATATCATTGGATTTAAAGAAAAGTGTTGGTAAAGCAGTGGTGAAGAGCATTATAATTATGGGTTATGGGGATGCAACCCATTTGTTTGTTTACTCTGTATTCCACTAAAAGTTCAAATTTCTGGTACCTAAAACTCATCATCACACTTTCCCTGCTAGGCCAACCACTGGCTCCTTTTACCCACTATTTATATTGACAGTGTTCCTACCGTATTGCCTTATACTCTATCAGTCACCACATTCCTTACATGAATTCTGCCTCCTCTGAATCTTTCACAGACATATGATCTCCTGTGGCCACTGCCTTTCTCATAGTTCTAAATCTAAGCAATGGTATTGCAACAATCTTCAAAAATAACTTTTGGCCTAGAAACTCTCGTCCTACAACTCTACACATAACTGTACTTATCGCTCCTGGCTTCACATTAGAATCACATGGGGAGCTTAAACTGCTACCAAACATTAGGCCCTGCCTCAGACTAATTAAATCAAAATCTCTGGAGATCATTTCTGGCCATCCTTGATTTTGCAGTCTTCTGAGGTTTCTAGTATATAGTCAAGGTTAAAAAATCACTGATTTAGGGCTAGGTTGAGCTGCATATAATAGACAAATAAATAAGCAACTGAAAGTGCTTAATTAAGACAAGTTAGTTTCCCATCATGTAATGAAAGCCTGTGGTCCTTCTGTCTCTCTGATCTAGTGTTATTTGGGTATGACGTCATCCTCAGGAATGAACAGCTTCTAGAGTTCCAGCCATCACATTCACATTTCTTGGAAAATAACTTTACATTCCACTTCCATTGGCTGGAACTTCAGTTAAATGACTACAACTAGCAGAAAAGATGGCAGGATTATGTAGCCCTTAACAAGGCATGAATGTACCTTACTAACAAACAAGGGTTCTGTTACCAAAGAAGAAGAGGAAAATGAGCATTAGGAGGAAACTAACAGTTTCTGTCCCAAGTATTAAGTCTTCAAAAAGGTCCTGCTAATATCCTGTTCACACACCTGCAATAGCTCCCTGTGACCTCCAGGATAAAGTCCAGACTCCTTCAAAGACTACTTAGGGAGTTCCAGAGTCTCTCCTTGCCTTGCCTTCTCCACTTCACCTCACTCTACCTTGTGACCATTCTAAGGATACTTGTGCATTCTCATGGGTGGCCCTTTACCTGCACCTAAAATAACCCTTCACACGTCTGTGTTTTCAACATCGTTCACTCCTGCAGAACCAGCTTCTATGCTCCCTCCTAAGGAAATCTCCCTGCTTTTACCCAAACCCCCAATGTCTAGTAAAAGTTCATGAGTTAAAGTCTCGCTTCCTGAGGGTCTCAAAGCAAATTCCATTTATTGAAGAGTTATTTTCCGTCTTACCTGTAATTACGTGCCTGGGTATCTGTCTTCTCTCTCAAATTATGAGCTCCAGGAGGTTAAGCACCATGCCTCATGTGTATTGTAAATCATTCATGCCTGTCACTTAGCAGTTACTCAACATCTATTTGCAAGTTGAATCAAATGTGTATCACTTAAGAGCCTCTGATTTTGTGTGTGTGTCTTTCTAACCTTTCTTTTTGTCATGAGTTCCACACCCACACAGAGACACACAAACCTCTACTTTAGCATTTGTAGATGGTTTTACAACACATAGCAAAAATTGGAAAGTGACTTTATACTAAACAGCAAGGTAATTCATCCAAGACGGTTTTTAAATGCTAATGATATGCATGTACTAATATGTGTATCTATACTCACATAGACATTTACACTAACTAAATTTACATGTTACTAAATATTATGTATAAAAATGTTATGTATAATAAATTTTTCTGGAAGCATACTAGTTATCTGGGACTTATTTCACTTGTGTTAAGGTGAAATACATTACTATCTTTATACAGGAAGGAAAATTCTAAAGATGGAAATACAAGATGTTTGAAAAATTTGTAGAAATGATTATCTATTATGATATCTACTTGCCTGTCCCTGATTAGCACTGGGAAAAGTGTATACTTACCTTCAGTGAGTATGCTAGACAAAATGATGGTCCCAAAATGTTCACATTCTAATTCCCAGAACCTGTGAATGTGTTACCTTACCTGCCATCAGAAGGGATTTTGCTGTTGTGTTTCAAGGCACAGACCTTGAGATGGGGAGAATATCCTGGATTATCAGATCAGGGTGGCCCCAGTCTAATCACATGAGTTCTCAAAAGTGGAGACCCTATCCTGGATGTGATCAGAAAGAAATGTGGTGACAGAAGCAGGGTCAGAGAGATGCAATATTGCAGGCTTTGAAGGTAGAGGAAGGGATTCAAGGACCAAGGAATGCAGTCATATCCTACAGTAGCTGGAAGAGGCAAGGAAATGAATTCTCGCACAGAGGCTCCAGAAAGGAACGCAACCCAGGCAACACCTTGATGTTAACCCAGTCAGACCCATGTCTGAATTTCAAACTACAGAACCACAAGACAATACATTTGTGTCCTTTTAGGTTATTTCATTGAGAGTAATTTGCTAGGCAGCAACAGAAAACTAATAGTTTCCTTTCTACTGCGGTAATGTCATTAAAAAGACTCCATAAAACTGTGTTTGTTCCTTTCATCACTGGTAGAATAGCTTTGCAGAGATACCTTAAAAACTCTGTCCCTAAAAATGATTTTGTGGCAATACCATGTTCCCCTGCTATTCATCACATACCGATGCCAGGCTCTTCCAGCCTGTGAAGAGGACATGCAGGGCCTTCCTTCAATGATGATGGTTATACCAGAGAGTACTGGTCGCCTGTTCTATGATCAGGTCTCCTTCAAGTAGATGATTATGTAGCTGTTAGTAGGACTTTTAAAAACTCGAAAGAATTCATTTATGTATCCAATCATGTCTTAGTTTTTGCCATATATCAGGCACAGCGCCCCACCCTTCCTAGTAGTCCTTGGAAACACAGGGTGAGGGGGGGCAGTTTCAAAGCTTAGACTTGCTGAAAGTCAGATTTAAGAACATGCCTTCTGATTCCCCTCTACATTATAATTTCATATACATGATCCTACTCCTGCCTTTTTGTATTTTAATAGATAGAACAATGATTAGATAATGACAGTTTCATTCTTTTTTATTTTCATAATAACTAATAAATTAAAGAGGATGCTATAGGCATTGGGAGATTTATGACTATAATAGCCTCATTTATGGCAGACACCATTTGCCTGCAGTCCACACCATTCTGAATCTGGCCTCAAACCGTACCTGTGGCGTGTTAATCTCTTCAGGATCCAGATAGTCTCAACTCCATTAGTCATGAACTTTTGTAGCTAGGAAAATTAGAAACATTATTATTTTTTATTATTATTATTAATTTTTATTACTATTTAGGGAATGTCATGGTAAGCTTACGGCATTGCATGGACAATATCTCATTTTCGAAGGACCTTGATGCAATAGGCAATTATAAAATAAACGTTTCTACAGTCATGCATTGCATTCATTCATTTAACCAATTATTCACTGAGTCACTGTTTTTTTTATTATTATAAAGATGTGGGGTACAATTCAGGGTTAGGTATACAAACATTGATTATACAGGTACCCTAGTTGATGAGGTATGCCCCTCTCTCCCCTAGCAGTTTCCTTCAACTGCCAATCCCACCCCCCCGACAGTTTCCCACTACTGCCAATCCCTTTCTTACAATTATTCAATGTTTGCTTATGAGTGAGAACATATGGTACTCTGTTCTTTGTTTCTGTGATAGATCACTGAGTATGATCAACTCCCAATCCATCCAAGTTGCTGCAAAGTTCATATGTTTGTCCTTCTTTATGGCTGCATAATATTCCACTGTGTATATGTACCACATTTTTTTAATCCAGTCCAGCTTCAATGGGCAACATGGCTGGTTCCATGTTTTTGCTATTGTTAATCGAACTACAACAAACATACTTGTGCAGGTATCTTTTTGTAGAATGATTTGAGTTCCTCCGGGTATATTCCCAATAGGGAAATTGCTGGGTCATATGGAAGGTCAATTTCTAGCTCTTTCAGAAATTGCCACGTTGTCTCCCAAAGAGGTTGCACTAGTTTGCATTCCCACCAGCAATGTAGAATCGTTCCTTCTTCTCTGCATCACTGAGTCACTATTATGCACAATGTATCTGCTAGGACCAATGACAAGAAGAGATGAATGCTGTCTCTGCTGCTTATTAGCTATACGACTTTGAGAAGTTACTTAACGTTTCTCACTTCAGTTACCACATCTTTAAAATATCACTTAGCCATAGAATTTTGTAAAGATTCCTATTTTTATGCAATGTATGCATTGTTTCTTAGATTTTGTATTTCTGGAATTTGTAAGTCTAATAAAACCGGAGCAGTGGACCAAATAGGCAAGGAAGATGGCAGATCTAGTCAGCAAACATGTATTGAGTGTTTACTATGCACAAAGACAGAATATCAAAATGGGAGAGGAACTCAATGATGAGAACACAAACAACACTAAGTAAGACATAGGGTAGGATTTTAGAGTACACATTTTGTGAATCAAAGAGAACTTATAAACCCTTCTAAAAACTCTCATGAAAATTGTTAAGAATGATTCTGTCAAGTCTCAATTAGCTACATACAAATTATCCCAATTGCAGACTTCCCACAGTATATATTTCTAGTGTAAAAAGCATTACAATGATCACATTTAATCTTTGTTACATTTTAAATATGCATATCAATGCAAATTACATATATTGAAAGGAAAATGAAGACAGAAGGAAAATAAATTACCAAATTCATTGAGAGAAAGAAAAACCATAATATGAAACAGTCATTCTTTTTTTTGTTAAGGACAGCCTTCTCATTTCCAAATGTTTATATCAGTTATGTGTTGACTGTGCCCCAACACTGCTTATAATTTGAAGCCAGTGTTGGGAGATATTCATCATTGACACTAACATGGCAGCCTTCTAAAGAGTCAGGCCCAGAGCATCTGGAGGGCACAGCCCAAGTTTCACTTCCCCTTCTTCTGAAGGGCTCAGATTGCTTCATAGTTCTTCCTAAAGACACAAATGGATTTTCAGGGATGACTCACTGCGTGATAGGGACTTACCTCTAAATGGAATTTGGTAATATGCAAATGGAGGGTGGATTTTTTTTTTTTCTGGTAATGGGTTACTTTCTACAATAGGTCCATTCTATCATTGATTTGATCCAGGGTTCTTGCACTAGGCCAACTGATTCAGTCTGCAAAGTCTAAAGGCTACTCATACTGCTCACAGTATTTCTTGTGGCTGCCCACTGAATCCAATTCTAGTAGTTTAGACCATGTTCTTCTCTACTAACATTCTCAAGACTTCATGCAAAAACAGAAAAATAGGCTAAAGAAGTATGAGTGATGGTTATGAGTTTTTAGTAAAGAAAGGATGCAAAAATCAGCTTGTTTGCAGTCAACAACATGAGGCATCAATGTAATGTAACTATCAAAATACACAACAAGGCCAAACTCGGTGACTCAAGCCTATAATCCCAGCACTTTGGGAGGCCTAGATGAGAGGATTGCCTGAGCTCACAGGTTTGAGACCAGCCTGGGCAACTTGGTGAGACCTCATCTTTACAATAAATCAAAAAATTAGCCGGGCATGGTAGCACGTGCCTGTAGTTCTGGCTACTTGGAAGGCTGAGGCAGAGGGATCGCCGGAGCCCAGCCGGTCAACACTGAGGTGGCCGTGAGCATGCCACTGCACTCTTACCTGGGCGATGGAGTGAGATTCCAACTAAAAAAAATACAAAACATAATACTCTTAATATCACCTAGGTCAAGTATCCAGTCACAGGAGTTTCCAGCAAACATCAGTCAGACCACATCTAAAGTATTATATCCTGTCAAAAAAACCAACACCTGGGAAATGAGATCAGGAAATTTAATAAGTATCTTATTTGATGAACAACTGGGGAAAGGAGGGAGGGAAGGCCTAGCCTTCCAATGAAAGAATCTCTTCCCCAGTGTTAAAAGTTGAGTTGTGTCTCTCTAAAAAGAGATACAACTGATTTGTTGTAAATGTGACCTTTTGTGGCATAGGGTCTTTGTAGTTGTACTCAAGTTAAGATGAGAACTTTAAGGTGGACAATAATCCAATATTACTCTTGTCATTATAAGAAGAGAAGAAGAGGCACCGAGACAAATACACAGGGGGAAAAGGACACATGTGAAGACACAGAAACTCGGAGAATGCCACCTGGAGATGGAGGTGGAGATTGGAATGATATATCTACCTGCCAAGAAATGCCAAGGATTACCAGCAACACAAGAAGCTAAGAGACAAACCTGGAACATATCCCTATGAACCTTCAAAGAAAGCATGACCCTGCAAACATCTTGATTTCAGATTTCTAGTCTCTAGAACTGTGAGAAAATAAATTTCTGTTGCCGTATGCCACACAATCTGTGGTGCTTGGTTACGGCAGTCATAGAAAACATACACTCAGCAATGCTGACAGAGATGGCCCTTCACCTCTGCCTGCACATTGCTAGTGTGGTTCCAATCTCCCAAGCCAATGCATTTCTATGTTGGACAACACGGGGCATTTTCTGAGGGCCTCCCAAATGCAGAACACCATGCTATGCACTTTACCTACATTTATTTATGTAATCATCACGACCACCCTGTAGAATAAGTACCATTATTATTCCAACTCTGTAAATATTGAAACCAAGGCTTAAAGAGGTTGATTTACTTGCTGAGACCACACAATTAATAAGGGGTGAGTGGAAGGTAGTCTGATACTGGAGCCATGATACTATACTTCCTGTAAAGAGAAAAGGGAGCCAGTATGATGGCTAAGAGAGCTAAAAATGAGTAGAGAGGACACAACAGAGAAGACATGGAGAAAGATGAGAGAAGTACGCCCAACCTTAGACTGTCCTTTTGCAGAGAACTGCACTGTACATAGACAGAGAGAGAGTTACCAGCATCTCTCATGTCAAAAAGAAGCAGAGCATGTGTGAAACTTGGGACTGACAAGAAGAGTCAAAAAATTTTCTAGAAAGAATAGGGCAAGTGAATAAAACTTAGGCATTCAATGCCTTAAGTTAAGATACATAAAATTGCATTGATATTGTCTCCAGTGTGCCAACATGTTATTTTAGTGGGCATAAAAATGTTTACAGTGTCTCTGTTTTCTTCAGTATTGATTAAGCTCCTGACAGTTTTTTCTGCCACCACTATAATTGTTGAGTGTTCCACATGTGGCTACTACCAGTTTTCCAATTACACTTTCATCTGGAAATTACTGAATTTCTCTGTCACCTGAGAAAGCAGCCAGGCTTCACAATTTTTGTCTGAGGTTTTTCTCCTATGCCCTTACATTTCAGTGATCTTCCTCCCCAGTTTGCCCTCTTTTGTCTTTGTGAAGAACATAATTGTAATTCCAAAAAACCTGTCTTTTCTTGCCTATAAGTCATGGTGGTCAATGAAGGCCCTAGAAACCAAATCTTCTCTATAACCAGCAGAGCTACCCTTCTTTACCGGAGTTGTAACCATCCCCTGTGTCAAGACACCAGAGATGTCACCAGGCCCTTCCATTAAGTCCACAGGAGTTCTTGTTCACTAGAAATGCAATGCAGAATCTTGCTCTATCGCAAATTTCTAGCATTTTTTAAATTCAAGATTTCATCATTCATTGACAAACTTTTGGAAATATAAGAAATTCTAAAATGTTAATTGTACCTCACAAAATACTACAAATTAGCTAATTTTGTTTTTTCAATGATTTTATTTTTTAAAGCAGTTTAAGGTTCACAACAAAATTGAGTGGAAGGCATAAATATTTCTCATATACCCCGTACTCCCCATCACATACACACACACAGCCTTCCCCACCCTCAAAATCCCATCAGGGTGGTACATTTGTTACAACTGTGAACTCTACGTTGACACATTATTACCATCGAAAGTCCATAGTTTTTTATTAGGGTGCACTCTTGGTGTTGTATGTTCTATGAGCTTTGATAAATGTACAATGATATCCATCTACTATTAGAGCATTACACAAAAGAGTTTCACTGCCAAAAAAGTTATCTGTTTATTATTCATCTATTCCTTCCCCTCAATCTTGGAAACTGCTGTTCTTATTAGTATCTCCAGATACTAATAAATTCTGTCTTTTCCAGAAGGTCATATGGTTGGAACCATAAAGCATATAGCCTTTTCAGATTAAGCTAATTTTATTTTAATAATAAAAAATGTGCAGCACTACATAGAAGAATTCTAGGGATAGTGAAATTGTGAAAGCATTTAATTTTCTTCTACTTGGAATTTGCTTAAATTAGATACAAATTTTTTTTCAACTGAGCATGGCTTCTTCAAATAAAATCTTATTTGAAAGTCCAATATAAGAAAGATTAAAATGCTGCATCTCTCAGCAAGGGCATAAGAGAAGTTAAGCACTCTGCTAACTCTATGCCTCCCCACCCCTTACACTCAATGATCAACCTTGGCAATATCTACAAAACCCTTACACTCAATGATCAGCCTTGGCAATATCTACAAAACCCTTACACTCAATGATCAACCTTGGCAATATCTACAAAACCTCCAGTGCTTTGTGGAGCAATGCATTAAAACCAGATTTCACAGATCAGGACTTGAAAATGTTCGTAAATTCATAATAGAAATATGATGAGAATTCCCTTTTATAACAAAAAGTGAAAGACAATCCATAAAATTGTCAACATTTATCCGATCTGTTTGATTTATACTTTTTAATGCCTTCACATAAACTTCCTTGAGTGTGTTCAAGATCCAATATTTGTAGACCAAAGATATTAATCATAGGCAAAATTCAAAGAAAACTAAAGTCAACATCTTTCTATATGTTGAACACATCAAATCACGGCAATCTACGTGTAATTCCATCTCTCCCACTTAAAATTAAAATTAAAATTTGATTGACTGGTATACAGATTATAGTTTATGAAAAGTCTCTATGCTTTTCGTACCAAAGTTTTTCTTATAAACATTTAACATAAATGTCAAAAAATAAGAAATAAAAAAATAAGGGAAGACACAGGAAATCCATATGAAGAAAAATACTTTATTGCTTTGAATTCATGTAATAATACAATGGAGTTTTCAGCTCTTAAGAGAGGATGACATATTTAAAAGTAGTTTTGATGACTTGGAGATGTCAAAAGACTATATTTTTTCTCTAATTTGAATTATTTATAATCTCATAATTAATTATACAAAATAAAATTGAATTACTAATAAATGCCAGAGAAACCAATTTAAATTGACATTCATCTCCAAAGTCAGTGCCTACATAATCACCACAAATTTTTCAATATAAGCTACAATAAGACAATAAAACAGCTGTACATATTTGAACAGGTAGGAGAAACTCATTCAAAAATAAATACGGTGTACTTTTATTATGTTTAGTTTTAGAAGAATAAGGTTAGGGTTGTTTATTTAATTTTACATTTTCACACCCTGACAATAACTTATTTAAGCAAGGGAGATGGAAAATGTCCTGTTTCCCCAAACCACGAGTCCTGCCAATCACACCTCTCACTCATCATCCAATCTGAATAGATGGCAGTTGCAATCTCTGCTATCCTGAAAAAAAAATCTCTGAGGTCTAAGTAGGTTGGTTGAAATACTGTAAAGCTAGTATCTAAATAGGTTTTTTTAAAGTTTGATCTAATCTAAGACTTAGAAAAAATGTAATGAATATGGTTTCAAACGTTGTAGAATAAGTCAAATATTTTTAGTTTCAAAAGAATTGTCAGGTATAGGCTAGTAAGCTCATCAATATCATCATTCTCTTACAATGAATTTCTAAATCCGGGTTCTTCCTTTGGTGCACAAGCAATATCATCAGAATTTCATGGAGTAAGATAAACCATTTCACTAATAAATTTTGAAATTTTAAAATAAATACAGAAAAGCTTTTTCTCAATTCAGAAACAGCCACTGATACTCTCTTGGTGACTTTTTTCTCAGACATGTTAGAAAAGTACTGATCTGACTAGTCTAGGAAATTCCTTGGGAGGAAAATAGTGTGATAGCCAAGAGCTTGATTCTGGGATCTCCCTCCCAGGTTGAGGAGCCAGTACTACCTAGCAATTATTAATTAAATGTGCAGTCTTGAGAAAAATATAGAACCTCTCTAAGTATGGATTTCTTCATTTTAGGAATGATGAACAGCAGGGTGAGGGTGAGAAAGAAAATGGTGACATTTAGTAACTATATGTGCCTCCTTCACAGATCTGTGCTGTGGATGATATGAAATCATGTGTAAGGTGCATAAAAAGTGGTCAGAAGTGTTCATTTTGTAACTATTCATGAATGGCTTATTTCTTTCTTTTTTCTCTCATAAGAAGAAAACTTTTGAAGCTATGAGTAGTCTTCATGAAAAATATTAAGAAACTTTTGGCTATAAGTAAAAATGTCCACTAAAGTCTGTAGTCTAGAGCCAGAGCAAAGGAAGTTGTGTTTTTTGGCAGCCTGATACAAATTTAAATAGTGTTTCCTGAGGTGCAAGGGAGGGCCCAAAATAACCTGGAATTTATTTATAAAAAATTATGTATTTATTCTTATATGTTTAAACTTCAGTCACCTTCAAAGTACTCTTCGTTTGGTGCAATACAACTATTAAGACACTTTTTCCACTGCTCAAAACAGTTTTTGAACTCGTCAATTTTGATGCCTTTTAGTGCTTCTGCCATTTTTTGCTTCACCTCTTCCAAATGAGAAATGTTTCCCTTTGAGGACTTTTTCATCTGGGGAAACAAACAAACAAAAAAGGCGCTCAGGAACAAGATTGGGTAAATAGGGTGGCTGGGGCATGGAAGTCATGCTGTTTTTGGTCAAAAACTGCTGAACACTCAGCACAGTGTGGGCAGGTGTGCTTGTAAATCACCCATCATGAAATGGCCAAATGCATTGAAAGAATCTCAAAAAAAAATTCACCAAAGTTGAACACAGCCTCTCACAGCAACACTAGCTGGTACTCTGATGCTCCTGGGGTCTTAGAACACATACTCAGTGGAGGAAGTCTGTACCACAAGGGGCCCACCCTCCAAAAAATAATTCCAGTTTTTTCGGGGAGTCCCCTTCATAAGCAACATTTTAAGTGGTGGTCAACTACTTTCACACCTGGCAACTATTCTACCTAGCTATGTAACAGATATGGGGAGAGTCCTGGAAACCACATCATATACCATGTTTCTTCTAGAAAATGTTCCACAGAATTTTTCAAAAATCTTTAAAACTTTTTTTCTGCTTTTATTGATCATGTGTGTCCATAGAGACAATATAAAGAAGTCAAATTATGATGACCTACATGAGTTGCATTTGAAACTCAGGTATACAGAATTTCAATAAAGGACCAAAGAGATATTATCTATGTGAATATTTAAAGACTAGTTGGACATTATAAGGACAACATGTAACAGAGGTGGGGGAAAGAGCTCATTCCAATGCTTCAACAAGAGCACAGCTGTCTAGATACCATCTAATGCTGCCTCTTCTTTCAGAACAGAATATCCTGTAAACTAAGACTTTAACATCAATCTAACAGTCACTATCATAAAATAATAGAATTATTATGAATTAATGTGGTTTAAATAAGATTTAAATATATGAGAGGTACAGCTTCAAAATGCAAAGTGTTATGCAGGTCCAACCACTTAAAGATAAATTAATGAGATATGTGTAATGTGTTATTTACTAATTTCTGGTTTTTGTAAATAGCATATTCAAATTCATCCTATAAGGATTAACTTTCATAAATGTCCAAAATGCCAAACTTTTGCAAAGAAAAATGAAGCCATCCTATTTCAAATTTTTAAATATGAATACCCACTTTTATGTAAACCCCACGGTAACCGCAAAAGTCATACCGCAAAAGAAAAAGAAAAACAAGATCCAATTACATGATGTCTACAGGAGACTCAATTTAAATTAAAGGACACATATAGGTTGAAAGTAATGGGATAAGCAAAAACTAATCCATGCAAACGGTAACCAAAAGACAGCAGAAATGGCTATACTTATATCAGACAAAATAGACTTTAAGTCAAAAATTGTCACAAGAGACAAAAAGTACATTATATAATCATAAAGGGTCAGTTAACCAGGAAGATATGGCAATTACAAATATATATGCCCTCAACATCAGTGTACCTAAGTATATAAAACAAACACTGATGGAACTGAAGGGAGAAATACAATAATTGCTGGAAATTTGCATATCTCACTTTTAATAGCAGATAAATATTCGTACAGAAAAATCAATAAGGAAAGAGTGGACTTAAACAACCATACACCAGTGAATTTGAACAACTATAGACCAAAAAACCTAACATAAATACAAAACATTCCACCCAAAAGCAGCAGAATACACATTATTCTCAAACACAAACAGAATACTCTTCAGGATTGATCTCAGATCACAAAAAAATAAATTTAAGAAAGAAATCATACCAAGTATCAATTCTCATGACAACAGAATTAAATGAGAAAAAAATAACAGAAGGAAAACTGTTATTTTAAGGAAAAGTTACAAAAATGTGAAAATTAAATGATATACTCTTGAACAATAAATGGCTCAAAGAAGAATTCAAAAAGGAAATTAGAAAATATCTTGATACAAAATAAAAATACAACATACCAAAACTAATAGAATTCAGCAAAAGAAGTACTAAGGAGAATTTCTAGCAATAAATATCTACACTTTTAAAAAGAAAGATCTCAAATCAACAACCCAATTTCACTTTTCCACAAATTAGAAAAAGAAGACCAAACTTAGCCCAAAGTCAGAAGAAAAAAGGAAATTATTAGTAGAGCAGAAATAAATGAAATAGGGAAGAGAAAGATCAAGGAAATTAAGGTTTTTTGAAAAGATAAAGAGGCCGTGCTCGATGACTCAACCTGTAATCCCAGCACTTTGGGAGGCCGAGGTGAGTGGATTGCCTAAGCCCGTGGGTTTGAGACCCACCCAGGTAACTTGGTGAGACCTCGTCTCTACAATAAATCAAAAACTAGCCGGGCATGGTAGCGCGCACCTGTAGTTCCCGGCTACTTGGAAACTGAGGAGGAAGGATCGCTGGATCCCAGCAGGTGAAGGCTGCGGTGGCCGGGAACATGCCACTGCACTCCAGTCTGGGCAACAGAGTGAGACTCCAACTCAAAAAAAAAAAAAAAAGGATAAACAAATTGACAAAAGTTTACCTGACTAAGAAAAAAAGAAAGAAAACTCCAATAAAAAAATCAGAAATGAAAGTGGAGACGTTACAAGTAACACCACAAAAATAAAAAAAGAATTCTAAAGAGGCTACCATGAATAGTTGCAAACTGAATAACCTAGAAGAAATGGATAAATTTCTATAAACACACAACCTACCAAGACTGAACCATTTAGAAATAGAAAATCATGAGTAGGGAGATTGAATCAGTTGTAAAAAGTTTCCTAACAAAGAAAACCCCAGGATCTGATGACTTCAGTGTTGGCATCTATCTATTTATTTGTTGATTGATTGAGTCAGGGTCTCAATGTAGCCCAGGTTGGAGTGCAGTGATGTGATTATGGCTCACTGCAGCCTCAAATTCCTGAGCTCAAGCAATTATCCTGCCTCAGTATCTCAAATCTGTGGGACTAAAGGTGTGTGCCATTGCATCCTGATGAATTCTTTTAAACATTTAAAGAATAACTAATACCAACCCCCTCAAATTCTTCCCAAAAACTGAAGAATAGGAAATACTTCTGAATTAATTTTATGAGGTCAGCATCATCCTGATAACAAAACCAGACACCAACATTACAAGAAAAGTATAAGCCAATAACCCTGATGAACATAGATGCAAAAAAAAAAAACCCTAACAACTAGCAAACTGAATTGAAACAGCACATTAAAAGGATTATATATCATGACCAAGTGAAATTTATACTTCAGAAGCAAGAATGTTTCAGCATTTGAAAATCAATCAATTTGAAACACTACATTATCAGAATAAAAGATTGAAATCACATGATCATCTCAATAGATGCTGAAAAAACATTTGACAAATTTCAACACTCTTTTATAATATAAACTCTCAACACACTAGAATTGGAAAGAGATTGCCTCAACATAATGAAAGCCATATATGAAAAACCCATAGTTAACATCATACTCAATGTTGACAAATTAAAAATGTTTCCTCTAAGATCAGACACAAGACAAGGATGACCACTCTCACCATTCCATTCAACATAGTACTAAAAGTTCTCACCAGAGCAATTAGGCAAGAAAAAGAAATGAAAGGTATTCAAATCAGAGAGGAAAAAATAAAATTATCTCTGCTTGAAGATAATATGATCTTATATAGAGAAAACTCTACTGATCTCATAAAAGTAGAGTACAGAAATGGTGGTTACTAGAGTTTGGCTGGTAAGAGGAAGGAAATGATAACATATTGGTCAGAGGATATAAAATTCCAATCAGATAAAAGAATAAGTTTAAGAGATCTATTGTATAGCATGGTGACTATAGTTAATGAAGATATATTTTATTCTCAAAATATGCAAAAAAAGTGAACGTTATGTGTTCTCACCACAAAAATAGCAACTATGTGAAGTAATGTATTTGTTAGCTAGATTTAGCAAATCAACATTGTAAATATACTTCAAAACATCATATTGTACATGATAAATACAAACAATTTTGTGTCAAATTTTTTTAAAAGAAACAATTTTTTAAAAAGAAAATTACATGAAGTTACACAATAAAAAGAAAGAAAACCCTACAAACCACACACACACACACACACACACACACACACACAAATCTTGGTAGAACCAATAAACAAATTCAATAAAGTTGCAGGATACAAAATGAACATCCCCAAACCAGTCATCTTTATGCACTAACAATGAACTCTCCAAAAAAAGGAAATTATGGAAACAAAAGCATCAAAAAATCAAATATTTAGGAATAAACTTAATCAAGGAGGTGAAAGTTGTAAACACTGAAAACTGCAAAACATTGATAAAAATTAAAAATACAAATAAATGGAAATGCCATATTCATGATTGGAAGACTTAATATTGTGAAAATGTTAATACTGCTCAAAGCAATTAGAGATTTAATGCAATCTCTAACAAAATTCCAACAGCATTTTTTTTACAGAAATAGAAAAATCAATTCTAAAATTTATATGAAACCATAAAGGACCTGAAATAGCCAAAACAATCTTAAGAGAAAAGTACAAAGCTGAAGGCATCACATTTCTGATTTCAAAATATATTATAAACCTGCATTAATTAAAACAGGAAGGTACTGGCATAAAGACAGGTAAATAGACCAATAGACCAGAAGAGAGAGGCTTGAAATAAGCCTATGCATATATGATCAATTAATCTTCAACAAGAATGCCAAAAATACATAATGGGAAAATAATTGTCTCTTTAATCAATAGTGTTGAGAGAACTGACATCTACATGCAAAAGAATGAATTGGACCTTATTTTATACACAAAAGTCAATTCAAAATGGATTAAAGAGTAAAACATAACACCCGAAACTGTAAAATTCTTAGAAGAAAACATGAAGAAAAACTTAAAGGCATTGATATTTGCAATAATTTCTTGGATATGACACTAAAAGCACAAGCAGCAATAGTAAAAATAGACAAATGTGACTGTATCAAACTAAAATATTTCTGCACACCAAAGGAAACAATCAATAGAATGAAAAGGCAATTTACAGTATGAGATAAAATATTTGCAAACTATATACCTGATAAGGCATTAATACTCCAAATATATAAAGAACTGCTACAACTCAATAGTAAAAAAGCAAATAGGCTGGGTACAGTGGCTCACACCCGTAATCCCAGTATATTGGGAGGCCAAAGCAGGAGATTTGCTTGAGCCCAGGAGTTCAAATCAGCCTGGGCACCACAGTGAGATCTTGTCTCTAAGAAAATAAAAAGTTAGCCAGAAGTGGAGGTGCATGTCGGTATTCCCAGCTACTCAGGAGTCTGATGCAGGAGGATGGCTACCACTGCACTCCAGCTTGGGCAACAGAATGAGACCCTGGCCAAAAAAAAGATGGAGGGTGATGAGAAGGAGAGAGAGAGAAGCACGAAAGCAAAAAAGAAGAAAAAAGAAAGAAAAGAATTTGATTCTAAAATGGGCAAAGCTGGGCTCAGTGACTCAGCCTGTAATCCCGCGCCTTTGGGAGGCTGAGGTGAGTGGATTGCCTGAGCCCGTGGGTTCGAGACCCGCCAGGGTAGCGAGACCTCATCTCTACAATAAATCAAAAAATCATCCGGGCGTGGTAGCGCATGCCTGTAATTCTGGCTACTCGGAAGGCTGAGGCGGAAGGATCGCCGGAGACCAGCAGGTCGAGGTTGCGGTGGACGGGAGCGGCCACTGCACTCCAGTCTGGGCGGCAGAGTGAGACTCCAACTCAAAAATAAATAAATAAATAAATAAATAAAATGAGCAAAACACTTGAATCGACATATCTCCAAAGAAGACTTCTAAATGACCAATAGGTGCATTTTTTTTTAATGTTCAGTATCACTAAAACCACAATAAGACATTGTCGTACTCTTGGAATGGCTAGTATAAAAAAAAGATATGTAACAAATATTGTTGAGGATATGGAGAAATTGGCACCCTTGTACATTGTTGGTGAAAATGGAAACTCTTGTAGCTGTTATGAAAAACTATATGGAGTTTCCTAAAAAGGAGAAAAATAGAATTATCATATACTTCAGTAATTCCACTTCTGTATATTTATCTTAAAAATATTAAAATCAGGATTTCAAAGACCTATACACATGCCTCTATGCTCATTACAGCAACATTCACAATAGCCAAGGTGTGGAAATAATTTAAATGTCCATTGACATATGCACGAATTTTTAAAATGTGGTTTATACATACAATTGAATGTTATTCAGTCATAAAATAGGAAACTTTTGCCATGTGTGACAACATGGATGAACTTTTAGGCTATTATACTCAGTGAAATAAGCCAATCACAGAATGACAGATGCTGCATGATTCCATTTAAGTGACTGACATAATCAAACTCATAGAAGCAGAGTAGAGTAGTAGTTGCTGAGGGCTGAGGTGAGGGGGAAAAAAGAGGAGTTACTATTCACTGGGTATAAATATCAGTTATGCAAGATGAATAAGTTCTAGAGATCCGCTAGACAACGTTGTGCTTATTGTTAACAATACTGTCCTGTATACTTAAAAATGTAAGAGGGAAGATTTCATTTCAGCTGTTCTTGCTATAATTAGAAACGGAAAACATCAACAACATCAAAATTGCCAGAGAGCATTTACTTTAAGATGTTTTACCTGAGATGTCTGAGGAAATTACAGATATGTCAGTTCTGGAATCATGCACTTGGGTCAAAGTAACCACACATTAACACAAAATGACAGGGATCTATGTCTCAGAGTCTATGAATATAACTGGTTATTGTAGATAACTCTTATACAAAGACGAAAGAATGAAAAACTTGCTTCACATTCCATTCACAATATGCATAATATCCTTTTCCCAAGAACTCAACTGCTAAAAATACACATAGATTTGTAATTTAGCCAGTTCTTTTATAGTTTATTTGCCAAAGTATATTTCCCTCTTGTGCTACATTTAAATTTGCCAGACAAATTTTTGAATAACTAAATTAATGAATGTTAGAGCTGAGTTTAGTAGAACTTTTATACATTCCCTTTGATCATAAAGTTTAGAAATTACTTTAACAAGTAATTTAATGCAAAGTTATCTTATTTATTTAAAAGATTTGAGTAAATCTTTCTTTAAAAATCACTGAGGCTGAATTTAATACATTGTATTTATTTGCATCCACTCAAAAATGAATTTTATGCTACCTTTTGACCAATTGTGAATTGAAATTTGTGTAACTGAAACTGTTTACAAAATTATGTTAAATCAGAGCTGAGAGAATGTATTTGAAAGTGTGGTTCAAGGTTACAGATTAAATTATATCTTTATATATTTTAGCTACTTTTTAAAAAACTATTCTAAATATCCAGTGAATTTTTCTTTATGTTCTTGCCCTTTTGTCCTGGTCATGTAATTTAGGACTAACAGATGAGCTCTATTTTAAAATAGTTATATTTTATTTCTAGAACAAAAATTTAAGCACGCAATTTTTGTTCAAAATTGTTTTAAGAAATCTGTTTGCCCTCTCTACTTCATTCTTTTCTTCCTTGGTACCGATATGAGTCTCTGGAAATCATGTATGTATTGTAGCATGCCGAATGTCAAACTATTTTTTTTTTTTTTTGAGTTGGAGTCTCACTCTGTCGCCCATACTGGAGTACAGTGGCCGCTGCCGGTCACCGCAGCCTCGACCTGCTGGGCTCCGGCGATCCTTCCGCCTCAGCCTTCCAAGTAGCTGGAATTACAGGCATGCTAGCTACCACACCCGGTTGATTTTTTGATTTATTGTAGAGATGAGGTCTCGCTGCCCAGGCGGGTCTCGAACCTGCGGGCTCAGGCAATTCACTCACCTCAGCCTCCAAAAGGCACGGGATTACAGGCTGAGCCACCGAACCCGGCTTGTCAAACTATTTTAAGAGATGCACCATAACACTTGCTATAAATCTTTATTTTGGGTCCTCGCTTAATTTCATAAAACTCCTCTTTTGACTTGAACCTACCTTCTTGGAAAAGTTCGGCTGAAAGTGTGCCTACTATGCACCAGGTATTTTACATCTTAACTATGCTTAATCTCCATGGGCAATCCTTAAAGTTAGAATATTGTTCCCATTCCTCAAGTGGGGGAAGTGAATTCATTATAGTAACTCTTTCTATTCATCATGCAGCTTTATATTGGCAACTAGGTTTTGGCCCCATGTCTAATTTCAAATTCACTTTATTTCTAACACCATTACCTGGGTAGAGATAAGAACTATGAGCTGGTATAATTGCTTTATTTTCCTACATCAAAAGTCCTTCTGTAACTTCAGGGCCAATTTTCACCACTTATAAAAATATGCATATAAAAAAGAAAAAACAGAGAAAAGTATTCCCATACCAGATGCTAAGACTTATTATGCACTGAGCTCTCATATCTAAAGCATACAGTACTAGGATCAATTAGACAAATAAATTACAAAACAGGATAAAGAATCTAGAAACTGATCCATACATGAAAGTACTTGGTATATTGTAGAGAAAACATAAGGAATTAATGGAGAAAGGAAAATGAATGATGGTGCATTAACTGGATTTTGATAATTGAAAAAATAAAATAGATTCTCCCTCTCCAAACAAACAAAATAATTCAGAAGGATTCTAGAACTCAATGATAAAAAGATAAATTTAATTATAATAAAAGACAAAACTTTAAAAACATTAGAAAAAAAATGTAGGCAATACCTTTATGACATCTGGGGAGCAAAAGGTAAAACTTGTAAATTACGTAAAGTAAGGTGGTGGTTGTTCTTTTAGTGATTACTCTAAATCTGTACAATTTATAAATACTCATGCTCCTTTTGAAAAGGTAGGTCTCGTGTGAATTTGCTCAGATTTTAGGACTGTATTCACCTTTCACCAAACACTGATGTCCTGAGGCTACTGTATTTCTCTGGCTTTCTTGTTAAAAAGAAACATGAGAGCATCACCTCTCAAGTCTGGGATCTTGACTAATCCCACACCCACCCTAACAGCAGACCTAAAGTCTGCCCTTCCTAAAGTCTGTCTGGAGCCGCAACAAACATCTAAGAATCCCAATTTTGATTCAAAACTTTTATTCAGTTTCTCAAAATTATATTTTATCATTTCACATTCCCATTTTCCCTAGGTCAGGGGTTCATTAATAATTAATATTCGTTAGCTAAATATATGCACAATAACTCACTTTCCGTCACATATAATATACAATTTTGGCAATCAATAAAGAGATGTCAACATAAACTATAATCATATAATTAAATATGTACTAGGAAACAAAAAAGGGGAGAGAGAATCTGATAATATTTAATACATGTAATTAAAAATCTATATAATTTAAGTCGATAAAGAAATGTGTGTGTGTGTGTGTGTGTGTGTGTGTGTGTGTATGAAATCTATCTGAATCCATTAGCAGCTATCCATATAGAATCATGGTCACATGACTGTAGTTCCAGCAGAAACTCAGACCATAAAAAGGAGGCATTTAAATGCAATGTGATAATAATGAAGGGAGCTAAACATTACCATATTCTGATCAAAAGTAAAGGCAAGTATCCATTTCCAGTTATACCCACACACTAGTGGATTTGTGAAGAAAAGTAAATATCCCACTCAAAAAAAAATGTGTTTTTCTCACTTGGATCTGAGAGTTCTTCAGTTGCACCTTAGTGTCCTTGAAAGCTATAAATTTTGCATTTTCATATAATTGTTTCAACACAAGATCTGAGCTTTCAAAATGACGTTAGAACCAGGTATGGTGGCATGCACCTGTAGTCCTCACTACTTGAGAAGCTGAGGTGGAAGTTTCACTTAAGCCCAGGAGTTCTGGGCTGTAGTGTGCTATGTTGATTGGGTGTCTGTACTAAGTTTGACATCAATATGGTGACCTCCCAGGAGTGGAGCCCACCAGCCTGCCTAAGAAGGAGTAAACTGGCCCAGGTCGGAAACAGAGCAGGTCAAAACTCCTGTGCTGATCATAGGGAGATCAGGCCTGTGAATAGCCACTGCTCTCCAGCCTGGTCAATATAGTGAGACCGCATCTCTTAAAAAAAGAAACAATTTAACACCTTAATTTACATATATGTTGAGAATATTGCCATTAGTGAAGGAAAATAAAAGATATGGCAAAGATCATAAAGAACAATGGTAGGTACAATATGATCTTCAAACTCAACTTCCCTGTGCATGAGTTTCTAGACGTAAAAGAAAATCTTTTAGAAAACCTCATCAAACAAATTACCATACTATTTAACTGTAACTCCCACATGGTTTCAATTATAATATTTGAAGCACCATTATAGAAAGAGAAACTTAAAGTTATCTTACAATTCTACTGTCAAAGAATAATTTATTATTGCTGGAGTTGGTTTTGAGGTATTACTACCTGGAATTATCCCAACTATATTTTGGCAAGAAACTAAACATGCTGTTTCTGCTGTACTCTTAATATCCACCCACAGCCTGGCACTGAGAATACACTGACATGTGGGGGACTGAAGTTGTTGATTTGAGGAAGCCATCATGATGAGGCATCTTGTGAGTGGAATGGAGAAACTTGAAGGCATTGTTGAAGCCATGGCCTATTTGTAAGCTAGGAATTTTACGTGTAGACTCCACAAGGTAAACAAAATGGCAGTTTAGGGAGAAGATCGTTCACATTACCAAAGACTCAACCCTGTAAATATGCCTCACACTAAAATGCTCAGCAACTTTTCTGGAAATATTTAGCCCCTCGTTTCTTTTCTGCTATCCCTAAAATAGTATTAGTAACACCTAAATTTCTAGATCACACACACACAGAAAAAGTTGTCATGGCCAAGAGACCGCACTGTCTCCCTCGGAAAGCATAGGAGAGAGAAAATTGCTGTGTGTCTTTATTAACAAATCACTCTGTGAATGACAGTGGGTACACAAACATGTCAGTTCTTTCCCAGAGTTCTTACTCACTCAATTGCCAGGTTTGCTTCTATTTTGATTACAGATTTAAAATGTAATTAGTATGTTTTTAATGAGTCCAAATGTGACACATTAAGATTCGGTAATTACTATAAAATGATGAGTTGAGATTGAATGTCCCCATAAACAAGGGACATTTAAAGCCAGTACCATCTATTGCTCAATTGTTGATGCTTTTAAAACCGTTACGCTTTCCTGAGTGAATATAGTTTAAGGATTTCAGTGATTATGCTGAATTATTGCACATATTTACAGTCAGAAACTACCAACTGTCAGCTACCCTGACTTTTTTTTTTTTGGTTGGAGTCTCATTGTGTCACCCAGACTGCAGTACAGTGGCAAAGTGACAGGCTGGTTAATTTTTTTCATTTTTAAACTCAAGGTCTTGCTATGCTGCTCAGGCTGATATCAAACTCCTAGGCTCAAGCAGTCATCTCGCCTTGGCCTCCCAATGTGCTGGGAATACAGGTATAAACCGATATGCCTGGCCTACCTTGACAAATTTAAAGTGTGTAAGTTATTTGATTATGTGGCCATGTCTACCTAAGAACCTGATAACTGACTTGGCTGAACTTTGGCTGTCCAGGTTTGCAGCCCACTGTAAATTACACGCTTTTAAGACAAGTTCATGTGGCATCAGTTTTTCACTTTAATTTGACACCGTACTTTATGATTACGTCCGGGATTCTGTGTATCCTTAAGATTTAGCAGAGCTTAGAATAAGTCTAGAAAAGTGGTCCTAAAGGTTCAAGATCCAAGTATGACAGCACTAACTGAAGCACTTGCCACATACAGAAGTCTGACCTTTTAACCCATCTGTTTCCTATGCTAATTGAGTCAGCAACATGTCAATAGGTACCAACACTGATGTATTTTCCAGTGGCACTGAAATATTTTTTTTTTTTTTTTTTTTGAGTTGGAGTCTCACTTGGTTGCCCAGGCTGGAGTGCAGTAGCTCGCTCACAACCACCCCAGCATCAACCTGCTGAGCTCCAGCAATCCTTCCTCCTCAGTCTTCCAGGTAGCAGGAACTACAGGCACTGGCTAATTTTTTGATTTATTGTAGAGACGAGTTCTTGCCAAGTTGCCCACCCGGTCTGGTCTCAAACCCATAGTCTCAGGCAATCCATTTGACTCAGCCTCAGTGCTGGGACTGCAGGCTGAGCCACCAAGCCCGCCCAAATCTTTAAAAACCATTGAAACTAGTTGATAGAATGAAAATTTGCATCCTACAGCAAATCAAAGACCAAAAAATAATGGGTAAATGTTTTCTGACAACTAAGACAGATTACCTAAGAGGAGGAATTGTAAAAGCATTAAGTCAAACCCAATTTGAGATTATCCCTCCTGAATTTTCACCCTTTGTGGAAACCTGTTCATGACCTTGCAACCTGCTGCTTGGAAGTCTATTTGGGTATCTCAGTATCTCCTGTAGCAGTTAACAGTCTTGCTCTGTACGTTGGAGGCTTTGTATTTCCTTTGAGTCACAATTGTCATCCTAGGATTTTCAGATCTGGTAATCCTAACTCTGCCCTTTGCAGGGAAAAATACCAAAAGCCTACACTTCTTATTTCTCAGCTCTTCAAGTAAGTGAAGACAACTATGAAGTCTTCTTTCAGATGTCTCCCGGTTGAACATCCCCCCCCTTGGAAAACTAGTTCCCATGGAATCTCATCTTCTCCTGAATTTCATCATGTGTGTCAATATCTTTCTGATTGTGGCAACCCAGAAATAAATTCAGAGGCTCACATATGTCCAGATTAGGGCTGAATACAATACAACTTGACACATCTCACTTTGTTCTGGACTGTCAGATTCTTCACTACTTGCCAAATAGACACACCTGTCATACAACTTTATTTCACTATCGGTACATAGGGTAGTTTTGTGTAGTCTTTTAATCATTTTTACGTGAATGATGTCCAGTTTATAAATCTCTATTCCATACCTTAAATTTAGAATAGCAATTTTCTACTTAATGCTGTTGCATCATATAGTGTTGTTTTATTATTCCAACCTATTTAAAGCATATTAATCTTGCTCAGTAAGATGTATGAAAAGAAATCTAAGTTTGGCTCATCTGAAAACATGAGTTTACTTACTCTTCAAGTTGTTGCTCATAATATGGAGAAACAACTGAGAACAGACTCGTGGCATATACCCCAGAAGAAGTCTCTCTTCAGCAGTACAATACATTTAGAGGATATGCTAGCCAGCGTCTCTATTATTCATCCAGGTCTTAATATAACAGCAAACGCATTATGAGTGACTCAGTTAAACACTCTTCTGGAATGACAACATTCTAATTGGAGGGACTTTCCTGATCTATCGATCTTCATGCAGCATAATTTCTAAGAGTTCTGACTTTCATTTCTAAATGCTAAAGGAACTTCTACTTAATGGAAGGTCTAGCATATCGGCTTTTTGTTTTTTCATTCTTTCCACCATTTTGAAAATCAGAACAGCCTGACAATTTTGTTCTTAAGGAATATTTTAAGGTAAAAATGTCAAGTTTTGACCTTATGCACAAGTTGTGTGCACTCATTAAATAAATATCATCTTTGGAACATGAGTAATTAGCATGATGATTTCACAATGACTCCTGATTTTCCAAGATGTTCAATATACATAAAGCAAAGATATTATTTAAAAACAATTAAAAGGGCAGCAAAATGGCAGCACGTGAATGAAGCAACATTTCATGTTTCTAACAAGATCATCTGCCTATGGGCAAGATTTTTTTTTTTAATCCTAATTGAAAAAAATAATAATGTTAAAAGACATATGCCCATGTTTACAAGCTGAGGAAAATTGACAAGTAGTTGTGTTTTGTCAGTACTTTTAAAGCCAACTGTTACACATAATGGGGAAAATTAAAATCAGTAATTACTTTTCTGGTCTGCAATTGTTTTAAATGTGCTTGGAATTTTTAAAGTATTCATTCCAAATAATTATTTGTTATAGACTAGAATATTTAAAGGGTTATAAGGATGGATACTCAGCTATTTTATAAAATAAAATGCTTTAATGATAAAAATCTTTTTCCTCCTTTCTCTCCCAATGTTGGCTGAGTTATGTTTATACCTCAATATGTATATAAACCTTCCAGCTACACTTTTTTTTAGGCACAGCCATTATAAAAGTCTTATTCCATTTAGTCATGGCACTGCTTAGAACCTGAAATTACTATTTGTTGTCTGTCAATTACAGAATAATTTAAAGTTTGGTGCTCCCAGCCACAGTTCTTGAAATACACAGAAAAAAATATGTTAAGGTGGAATACATAATATTTTCTATGCATTGCATAGCTTCAATAGATTATATAGAATTATATCCAAATTGCTAAACAAATCAATAAGAAAAAATTACTTCTTCTAAGAATATATTTTATAATAGCTTTGCTACTCTTTCTTTTGATAGGATCATAGCAAATATTTTCTTTAAAAAATCTATATTATTTGTAACTGAATGATTTCAATATATGAAAATATGATGAATGTAAATATATACAGAATTTTAGCATAAAATTTAAATTTCTGTGTAATTGAGCAAGGTATGATTTTTAAAAAATCAATTTGGAATAATTAAGAAGGAAAGAGAAAAGAGAGTTAATTAAGTTTCCTGGATTTTTTTCAAGTCTCACATACAATAATTTTTTTTCTTTGTGTATTTGCATCTGAATTTTTCATCATTTACAGTGCAAAGCAGGAAAACTGTAAAGCAAAGTAAATTTGTGATTTAAAAGGGTCACGTATACTTTTGAAGACTCAAAAAGCTTTTTGTTTGGGATAGCAGAAGGAAATGAGCTGATTATCATGAAAATAATGAAAAGAGAAATGAATTATTTATGCAACCCTACCATCATAACTACAATATATAGAAGGGCAGTCAGACACAGTCTGTTATCAGGAAAAGCAAACAAACAAGTTTTGGTTTTTTTATAGTCAATCACAAACATGATCAGATTCCAAAGATGGTTTAAAAAATGATTATTATTTTCTTTACTCTTCCTACCTGGGTGCCTTGGATGCACCCCCAGGATCCCATCTCCATTCTCCACTCTTTTCTAACTTAACCTCAAAACACACTACATAACTACACAGCAGATGAGGTCTGAAAACCTCATTATTGACTTCTAAGAAAGGCACTTTCTTCAAAATAGAGCACCAGCCAGATAAGAAATCTAGCTCCTAGCATAGCTTTAGCATGAGAAGTCTAGGCTTAGGGAGGATGGATGGTTGAAGTGTCCATTTAACATTGAGTTGCCATGTTTACTTTTTTGTTTACTTAAATCATGGGCAAAAATCCAAATGTATAAATGAAAACTCAAGAGATGGTGACATGGGGAGATTGCAGACCAAGAATAGGGAGGAAGTTAAATGCCACCAAGATATTCCCTCATATTAACTAGCTAACTTGGTTTATGTGGAAGAACATCAACCAGAACACTATTAACATGAGCAACCGCAAAAGGTTTTCTATAAAACTTTAGCAAAAGAAGGGTTTAGCTAGTTTCAAGACTAGTTGGTCAAGGATGGTTCTCCAAAGATGGGGGATTATTCTGTTGATTAATGGGGAATTTGGATTTTATTGAAGAGAAGAAGCTAAAGTCAAGCACAAGAAGTCATAGGGAGAATTAGCTATGAGAGACCAGGACATGCCAAGGCCACAGTGGGATGTTTACAGTCCTTCTGGGTCTTTCAGTTTGCAAAAAAAAAAGGATATTGAATCTATAGGAGCCAAGGGAAATGTTCTCCACCCTCTAAAGTTTTCCTGAAAGTGAGCTAAAATAGGCAGATTAATAGGAGGAAAAAAAATACAAAATTTAATTAATATGCATAAGCACAGGAAAATCACAGAATGATGACTTAATAATACACTGAGGCCTAGATGCTCTTATGCCCTTCTTCCTAGGGGTAGGGGAGATAGAGGATGTAGGAATAAATGACTTTTAGTGGAAATGAAAAAGCCCAAAGAACAGTGGCCTGGACCAATTTCCTCTTAGCTCTAGGGAAGATAGTGGGAAGGTAAGGGGAGGAACGTCACGGTATGCAAAAGTTGTCTTATTATGCGTTCGTCTCCCAGGTAGTCTCTCTTGGAGCTCTCTTGATATCTTAAGAAGAATAAATGAAAAGTCTGCCTGGATGTGATGAAGACTACCAGTCTCTTGTTCTTCCTCATTACCTTCATTTCCTGATGAGATTCCTAGGGAGAATGTCTTAAGACAATTGCATTTCTTTTGAAAAGAGAATTTCCTAGTTAGATAAGAAAATCCAAAAAGAGTAGCTCCCAGTACTTCCAGAGTAGACATGTGAGGAGCAGATGGGAAGGTCAGAGAAAGACGTTGGTTTTGGTGCTATTTTCTGAGCCTTTTTAATGTCCTTTCATTCAAAGCACTCAGCAAGCCAAACAGCCATATTGTAGGGTATTATTTTCTGAGACCCAAGAACCTCACAGAATTCAAAATGGGTGCCCAAAGCACAGTGAGGACTCAAAGAGTCTAAGTTGGAAATGACTTTTGTTTTTTTTTTTTAAATGACTGATCTATTTTTAAAAATAAACTTGGATTCATTTGGCCTTCATATTCCCTACAGATGATCAAAGTTTCCAGAAGAAATATGCTCTCTATTGACTTCATCACCAGTGATCAAGTGAAATTCCATTTCTATACAGAATTTTTAAAAATTTACCTCACAATGTAGGAGGAGAAAAGAAAAAAGAAACAGCATACCTTAAAAATTAGTTCTTCTTCTCAAAGTCATGTTTATGCATATTTGGTCATGGTTTCTTCAAAGTACATTAGAATTTTTTTTTAATTCTATCACCAATGATAAATTTAAAATGTCATTTTAGCCATCCCAGGAAAAAAAAAAAACATTTTTCAAAGTCAGATGATAATAACCACACACATCATGGTTTATATATTCTGTTCAGTGAATTTATGATATTATCTTTACACACACATACAAACGACCCGTGGACAACACAAGGGTTAAGAATGCTGACACCCAGTGCAGTTGGAAATCTGTGTATAACTTTTGACCCCCCCAAATATTAACTATTAATAGCCTACTGTTGACTAATAGCTTTAGCAGTAACGTAAGCAGTCAATTAACACATATTTTGTATGTTATACGTATTATATACTGCATTCTTATGGTAAAGTGAACTAAAGAAAAGAAAATAATATTAAGAATACCATAAGGAAGAGAAAATATATTCACCGTTCATTAAATGGAAGTGGAGCATCATAAAGGTAGTCATCTTTTTTGTCTTCACATTGAGTAGACTGAGAAAGAGGAAGAAGAGGAAGACTTGGTCTTGCTCCCTCCGGAGTGGCAGAGGCAAAAGAAAATTTGAGGATAAGTGGATTCACACAGCTCAAGCCCGTCTTCTCAAGGATCAGCTATGTGTGTGAATGTGTTTTGAGTGTGTGTTGTATATGTATGTATATGTGTGTGTGTATATATACACATATACTATGGAGGACTTCCCAAAGAAGGAATTTTTATTTATTTAAAAAATTCTGCATTTATTCTTACATATTTAGACTTCAGGCACCTTCAAAGTACTCTCCATTTGATGCAATACATCTATGGAGACACTTTTTCCTCTACTCAAAACAGTTTTTGAACTCATTAATTTTGGGGCCTTTTAGTGCTTCTGCTGTTTATTGTTTCACCTCTTCCACATCAGTAAAACATTTCCCTTTGAGGACTTTCATCATTGGGAAAACAAAATAAAGTTGCTCAGAGAGAGATTGGGCAAATAGGGAGGGTGGGGCATGGGGCCATGCCGCTTTTTGGCTAAAAACTGGTAAACACTCAGTCCAGTATGGGCAGGTACATTCATAAATCACCCATCATGAAATGGGCAAAAGGGTTGAAAGAATCTTCAAAAAGACATTCACTGAAGCTGAATGCAGCCTCTCACAACAACGCTAGCTGGTACACTGATGCCGACGGGTTTTTAGAACACTTACCTAACAGAGGAAGCCTGTACTACAAGCAGCCCACACCCCAACAGAAAATTAACAGGTTTTTTGAGGTCCCTCCTTATATGTGTGTGTGTGTGTGTGTGTGTGTGTGTGTGTGTGTGTGTGTGTGTGTGTGTTCAGGTTTATTGCAGGGACAAAAACTTCATCACTCCAAAGCCATGATATATGACAGTAATCCTGTCTGGCTCAAGATATTTTAAGAAACTTACACTCAGAAACATAGATATGAATAAAACCCACCTAGGTTAGCTAGTTTTTCTCCCAGAAAGAAAGAGTTCAAAAGGAACTTTTTCTTTAACAAGAGGTAGAGTCAGTGACCTCAGCAAAATTCTAGTACATGGATCTGTCAGAGTCAGGGAGATTTGGAATCACTCTGCTCAGTTAGACCAAAACCAGAGAAGAGGGCCAGAGGAAGAAGAGAGTGTTCCTGGAAGATTGGCCCTGGGCCACAAGTCAGGAAACTCAAGTAGGATTCCAGGAACATTCTTCTAAGAAACTTCAAGGAGAATGGCTTCCACCCAGGACTAAGTGTTGATCTAAGGTCAGATAGAAAGGATTGTACCTAGTTACTGCCCATGAGAAGATGTTATTTGTATTGGCAGTAATAACCAAGAAGAAAAACAGTCATTTACTTGGGGCACAGGGCCTGCTATCCTGCTCTCAGAGGTCAAATGCAAGTGACATTTTCTTGCTGAGTCCCAATTCCTGCCCATCAAAGGCTTGAGGAGAAAAGAAGTCAATTGTAAGGAGTTTGTTCTGTAGACACCTCTGCAGAACCTTAAGTGGTATTTCATAAGCCAGAGACCAGGACTGGCTGTGGAAAGTATTTGACTACCAAGTGTAGTTCGTTAGGAAGCCATAGTAACTTACCTAGAATTAACTTTGCAAGCTGAAGATTGTTTTCAACTGTGACTGTATCATTAGGATTAATGCAATACATATAGTTGGCCAGTCCATCAGATAAGTATGATGAGCTGTCCTCAGGCCAATGAGACCTGGCTTTTCCTTCCTAGCTTAAGCTAAACACCTAGAGATGCTTTAAAAAATGCCCTTACAGTTTTGTTTATTGTGCTTATCACAAGTGCTGGAAGCTCATATTTGCATTGCTAATAGTCCTCTTTGAAAGTCTGTTGACATTTCAGCTGATCTTCAGTATGCTTTAATGTTATAACACCCTTGGGCAAAGTCAGTTCCCCATAGGAAAGTTTGCAGCCTTTGAGTACCCCCTGTGTAACTGCACAAACACATACAGACCCTCACCCCAGTCTATAATACTTGAACTCTTCTCCGCCCACATCACAGAAGGGGGTAGAATATACCACCTCAAAACATGCCACTTTGGCATAAGGATTATGTTGAGTTAAAGGCACTTGAAAAATGGCAGATACAACAAGATCACTCCAACCTTCCTTTTTCTTTCTAAAAGCGAGAGATAAAAGTCCATATGAGACGCTCAACTAAAAAAAATAAAGTTAAAGTTGTCATCTCTGCACCAGAAGAAAAGAAACCTTCTTATTGACAGAGATAGGGAGTCCAGGCCAAAAGAAATCCATACAAACTTTGTTAAACCAGCCTTTATCTGCCTGGACCTGGTGGTCATTTCTCCACAATTAATCACGCTACCCCAAACCTCTTTATCTTGTTATGTTTTTACGATTTACTCCTCTTTGTTCAACTTAGTGTATAAGCATTTGACTGTGCTCCTTTGCATCTTTATGATCCTATGTGGATTCCTAAGTATGTTTAAAATCTGTATGCTTCCTTATTGTTAATGTCTGTCAATTCAATTCTCAGGCAAGCAAAAAACCCTAAGAGGGGAGAGGTGAAGTTTTATCACCCCACTGCCCCTAATATTATTGTGTTTGGGTTCCTGGAAGATGAGAATTGGGCCCAGGAAATAGGGAAGGGAGGAAAGACATTTCCACATATTCCTAAGGAAACTGTGAGATATGTAAGGGCAAAAGCAAGAAACAGTTCAGAAAGATAAATTTATAACCTGTTCTAGCGTGTCAATAGAGGGTTGTTTTTTTTTTCTGTAATAGAAAAAGAGGAAAGAGAAGATTCATTACTTACCAACAATAGGTTTTCTAGTGGAGAGATACTGGGGAGAACCCTTCCAAAAATGGAATTTATTTATTAAAAATTGTGTATTTATTGTCATGTGTTTAAACTTCAGTCGCCTTCAAAGTACTCTCCATCTGATGCAATACAGCTAAACAGGTACTTTTCCACTGCTCAGAACACTTTTTGAACTTGTCAATTTTGATGCCTTTTAGTGCTTCTGCCATTTTTTGTTTTACTTCTTCTACATCAGTAAAACATTTTCTTTTGAGGACTTTTTTCATCCAAGGAAACAAGCAAAAAAAAAATCGCTCAGAGTGAAATTGGATGAATAGGGAGGGTGGGACATGGGGTTCATACCATTTTGGTCAAAAACTACTGAACACTCAGTGCGGTGTGGGCAGATGCATAGTAGAGGAATCAATTACCTGTTTGTCATGATGCGATATTTCTTCCACGAATCATGACACGACCTTCTCAAAACTTTCACATAAAAACTTTGGTTGACCATTTGATCTGGAGGAACAAATTCCAAATGTACTACAAGGGGCCTGCCCTCCAAAAGATAATTCCTATTTTTGGGGGGGTCCCCCGCAATTGTCCAAACCTCTGTATAATAAGACAAGTATCCTGCTTCTTAGAATACATGTTTTAAACTAAGTTGGGAAAGGGGGATTTTTCCTCGAGAACTTTTTTCATCCAGGGAAACAAAAAACAAAAAAATCACTCAGGGTGAGATCGAGTGAATAGGGTGGATGGGACACAGGCATCATGCCCTTTTTGGGTCAAAAACGACATGGTACAGATATTAAAGGGGTACAGGTATTAAATCTGGGGCCAATCATTCAGTCAGGAATGAATTCAAAATAAGAACTCTAATAGAAAATGTTAAATCAAAGAGTAGTTCAAAACTTTCAAGCAATATATATTGTGAAAAGAAATTTTGTTATAAGAAATCATGATACCAGCCCAGATTTAGAAACTGGACTTAGTACAGGTAGATAGGCAAGATTTAGATGAAGATCTCAAATCTAACATTGATGCCAAAACTAAGATTGTTGTGTAGTTCAAAATATAAAGTTTGCTTATGTTAAAGGCAAGCATATTTAAATCTCTTCATTGTTTATAGATAATAGTATTTTGGCACATTACATTGAGCATATTTCTTTAAGTAATTAAATGTGCGCTTATCATAATGTATTCCACCTGGAGATATGTTGTGATAAAAGAAAAGGCTTAGACAGATTAAAATTAACAGAGTTTAATTGAGCAAAGAATGACTCACAAATCAGGCAGCCTCCCAAACCAGAGTAGCTCCAGAGAGACTCCAGCATAGTCACATGGTGGAAGAAGACTTATGGGCAGAAAAGGGAAAGGGTTATACAGGAAACAAAATCAAGGTACAAAACAGCTTGTTTGTCTACAGCATGATTTTTGCCTTCTTTGAACCTGATCTGAACACTTGACTGCCTTTGATTGACCGGAACCCCATGATTGGCACAAGAGGATGTTAAGTCTCTTTATACATCCAGTTAGGTTACAGTTCACTGTGTACAGAGAGATGTACAGAGAGACTTCTAGGTCAAACTTAAAATACGTAAGGAGCAGCTTTAGGCTAGTTTAACAGTGGCTTAATTATCATAGGTTATTAATAGTTCAGGGTTTACCTGTTCAGGGGCATGTGCTTTAAAAACTATACTGGGAGGTGGAGCTTAAGATGGCCACCAGACAGGTCAGACTGTGAGAGTCTCCACAAAAGGAAGTGTCCACAAAGACTCTCTGCTTGAGTAGGTATGCCCTGGTGGGAGAGTGAAAGTCTGTCTGAGGGGAGACGCAGGTTCATGCACCCTAGTCCCCCCTCTGAGGGCGACAGCTAACCCCCACCACCCTGAGATTGGAACGTGGGTGCACAAGATCGTCTGCTATTGTTCCTGGGGTTGCTCCTGAGAAAAGCCTGCCAAATCCAGCTGATTCTCATCCCCTGGCTCATGGCCTACACCATCACCTGTTGTAGCAAATCAGCTGGAGCCCCAGATTCCATCAGTGGAGAGAGAAGACTGGGGGGAGCCGGAGAGGAACCCCATGCCCAGTGAGGAGACACCAACTGCAGACATTTCTCTGTCCCAGGACCAGGCATAAACTTGCATTGCCCCACCCAGCCCCACCCGGCTCCACCCAGCCTCCAACTTGAAACCTAAGGTAATCTCATCAAACTGGGAGAGACAGAGAAGCCCCTCCCCCAAGCTGGATTGGACACAGGTCAGATCTGAGTGGCCGGTTGAGTCCAGATCTGATCCACTCTCCTTCCACAGCAGGCCTGGAGCATCTGCCAAGCTGTGAGCAACCCTATATATCTACACTGAGAGCAGAGGGGAGGTGCTAGAGATCAGAGCTGAAAGGACATTGGACTTACAGGAACAACCTCAGAGCGAGTTTGGTTCCTTGTTTTTATTTTCATTTTTTAAAATTTTTTGTCTGTTTTGCTCATTTTTGCTTGTTTTTGTTTTAGTTTTTTTGTTTTTGGTAACGTTTTTATACTTGCTTTGTTTCTGTTATTTTACTGATTTTTTTTCCTGTTCTTTAGACTTCCCGTTTGTGTATAGGAAGAGTACATCAATAGGCAGGTTTTTGTTGGACTGTGTGATTGTATGATTATCTGCACATTTTAGATTTTTTTTATTATTTTATGTCTTTGTGTCTCTTTTCATTTATTAGTTGGTACATCTGTCTGTTTTCCCTCTTACTCTACTCTCTCTCTACCTTCATCTTGTATCCCCCTCCTTCCTTTTTCCATTATTTTCCTTTTCCTTACCTCATTTTGCTTCCAGGGAGCAAACCTATACCCCCACTGCATGCACAGATTGTAAGGCAGTGGGAAGTGGGTTCCAGGGTGCACATACACCTGTCAGTGGATACTGGAATCTGCAGATAGATTTGAATCACAGCTCTCCTCTCAATTAAATCTCAAAACTGCAAAAAAGTACAGACCCCAACCCACAGTCCAGCTTCATAATTGAACAAAGTCAGAGGATACACATAAGGAAGAATAGGAGACTGAGCAAACAGAAGTAAAAATCAACCCTGTTATCCCTGAACAATAGAATTAAAGAAGGGGCTGGGGAAGGTGGGTAGGAGGAAAATCTACACAAATAAAAAAAAAAAACAAAAGAAGAATATGGCTCTCAAACAGACTCCTAGGATGTCAGACACTGAGAAAACAGACTTTGGAATGCAAACAGTGAAGAGCACCCCAGAATGACTGGTCTCAAACTACTAATCCAGATATCAAGACATTAATAGAGAGAATAAAAAAAGTTGAAGAGATACAAGAGGAAAATAGGAAGGAGTTGATAACTGAGATAAAAATATACTGTTAGAATACTGTGAATGAAATCAATAACTTACTGATAGGCATGGAAAGCAGAATTAGCCAAGCAGAAGAAGGAATCTCAGAGCTTGAGGACCAAAATATAGAACTAACTCAAATTGTCAAAAACAGAGAAAAGAAGATTAAAAAGATAGAATGAAACCTTCAAGAGATGAGCAATTATTTCAAGAGGCCAAACCTAAGAGTGATTGGACTTCCTGAGGCAGAAAGAGAGACAGAGACCGTCCTGGAACAAACATTCTAAGAAATTATTCAAGAAAACTTCCCTCATCCCAACAGTGATGTGACCATTCAAACACAAGAGATTCAGAGAACCCCTACAAGACAACAAATGAGAAGACCAACTAATAGACACATAGTAATTTGCCTAAACAAAGTAGATATAAAAGAAAAATCTTAAAGGCAGCAAGAGAAAAAGGTCAGACTACCTACCGGGGAAGACCAATTAGAATAGCAGCAGATTTATGTACAGATGCACTTCAGGTTAGGAGAGCTTTGAGTTCAATCTTCAAAGTTCTCAAATATAAATAATTTCAACCAAGAGTAACTTATCTCACCAGCTAAGCTAAGCTTCATCAGTGAGGGAGAATTAAAATCTTTCCCAGACATTCAATCCCTAAGAACTCACACAGCCTCTAGACCAACTCTACAAGAAGCACTTAAGAAAGTATTAAACACAGAAGAAAGGGAAAAAAGAACAATAACGTTCTTCACAAGAGTGCAGGAAAAAGATTAAAAGCACACATGTATCAACCCAAAAATCAAAAGAATGACAACAAACAAATAGGAACAATAACAACTCTATAAGAACCTCATGACAGGAATAAACTCTCACATTTCAATAATTAGCCTGAATGTGAATGGACTAAATGCACCACCGAAATGATATAAAATGGCAAAATGGATAGAATATCATAAGGCAACAATATATTGTCTCCAAGAGACTTATCTCATCAGAAAGGACACTCTCAGATTCAAAGGAGGAGAATGGGAAGCAAAATTTCAGGCGAACGGAATACAAAAGAAAGCAGGTGTTGCAATCTTAATATCAGACAAAATACACTTTAAGCTATCAAGAATTTAAAATGATACAGAAGGTTCTCAAAGATATAATGATAGAAGGCTCAATTCATCAACAAAAAATATTCATCCTAAACATATATGCACCCAACATAGAAGCACCAACTTTTATAAAGCAGCTTCTAGGCAAACATAAAATGATTTTGACTCTAACACTATCATAGCTGGGGACTTTAATACCCCACTCACAACCATAGACAGATCATCAAGACAAAAGATCAATGTGGCTTAAGACCAAATGGACTTAACTGATACCTACAGAACACTCCATCCAAAATCGCAGAATATATATTCTATTCATCACCACACAGAATATACTCTAAGATTGACCACATCCTTGGCCATAAATCAAGCATAAGCAAATATCATAAGATTGCAATTTTGCAATGCACCTTCTCAGACCACAGTGGAATAGAAATAAATATCAACACCAACAAAATTCCCCCAAAACCCACAAAGACATGGACACTAAGCAGCATGATGCTAAGCAATTCCTGCGTCAACATGGAAATCAAAACAGACATTAAAAGATACCTGGAAACAAATGAAAATGAAGAAACAGCTTACCAAACCCTATGGGATGCAATGAAAACAGTAGTAAGAGGTGAATTCATATCTCTACAAACACACATGAAGAAAATGGAAAGATCGTAAGTTAATAGCCTAATAAGACACCTAAAGAAGCTGGAAAACCAAGATCACCAAAACCCTAACTTCAGCAGAAAAATTCAGATCACCAAAATAAAAGCCCAAATCTAGGACGTAGAAGACAAAAAGATAATACCAAAAAAAATCAATGAAACAAAAAGCTGGTTCTTTGAAAGGATAAACAAGCTTAATGGTCCCCTAGCTAGACTGACCAAGTAAAAGAGAGAAAAAGCCCGAATAAACTTACTCAGAAATGAAAAAATGAAGTCACAACTGACCCTGAAGAAATACAAAAGATTATCAGAGACTACTATGTACACTTGTATGGAAACAAACTTGAAAACTTAAAGAAAATGGAGCACTTTCTGACAGCACACAACCTCCCCAAGTTGAAACAAGAAGAAATCAAGACCCTAAATAGACCAATAACAATCCAGGAAATTGACTATGTCATAAGAAAATTACCTACAAAAAAAAAAAAAAAGCCCTGGACCAGATGACTTTCCAACAGAATTCTACAAAACATACAAGGAGGAACTGATACCAATCCTATTGAAAGTATTCCAAGTGATTGAGAAAGATGGAACACTCTCCAAATCATTTTATGAAGCTAACACCACATTGATACCCAAGCCAGGTAAAGACCCAACAGAGAAAGAGAACTGTCAGAGTCCAGTTCTAACACAAAGGTCAGGGCCTAAGGCGAGAGAATCAGACGCAGCGAAGGAAGAAGACACAAGTCAACTCCCTGGGTCGAGTTCGGGACTCTTCCAAAGTTTATTCAATTTTCACATGTTTATATAAGGCATTTTCAACCCTCAACCCCCTCACACATCTGCCCACGAAAGCTTACATTATGTTTTCTTTTACAATCAAACGTTCTACAATGATTTATTTGATCCTCCCTATTCTTTTTTTGTTTCCATGATGTTAAAATCAACAGACAGAAATGAAACAATTTCTGCTAAAAATAATTAACTGGAACTTTTCAACCCTTACCCCTTTTATATCATATTTCTAATAATTTTTGCATGTAACTTGGCAGCAATATATTGGCGTTTACACCTATAACTAATTTTACTATTTCTTATAACTAACTTTATTATTTCTTAATTATTTCCTATAAACTTTCCTATTATGTATCTATCTTTTATTCTTATTTTACTTACATGAGTCATAATCTAATACTGCTTAACAACCTTTATATGAATTATACTTGACTACTCATATTCTATATTTGTTTTCTATTTAATTATTCTTTATCTAATTTTCTTTAATTGTCATTCTATTTTTATCTACTTAACTATTCTCTTCTATATTATTATACTTATACTACTAAATCACTTTACTCTTACAAACTTATATCTACTATGTCTATACTTTTTAAAATCATGTTTAAAAGCAGCTGCCCTCAGGATTGACTTGTCTCAGTTCTCACAAACTTCCTCCTCCATCTTACCCATCTAAGGTGTTATTTTAGTATAGGGTCTGTTAACCATTAAAAATAAAGAATGGGAAGGTTCTTTTATTTTCTTATACACAATGGTTTTGCTTTTTATGGAGACCAAATTAACTAAACATTCTCTAGCGTCTCTAATGGCTGTGCTTTTGCTGTGTTCCTTATTCATGTCTCAAGCTTCGGTTTCACCAATACATCATCCTCGCTTATCAGTTAATGCTTCATCAGAAAGGGGTACTTTCTGTCTTAGGCACACACTCCCAAAGATCAAAGGGGGCCTATCAATGGAATCCATGGGTCTTTGCCTCCGGCATGGCCGCTTTAGCTGGGGCCTTGCTCCCAGCCAGCATTTTTCCCATTTTCGGGTAACCCTTACTTTGCCTTCTGCTTGGAGTTGTGGCTCCTGACAGAGAACTAAGGCCAATATCCTTGATGAGCATAGATGCTAAAATTCTCAATAAGATCCTAGAAAACCAGATTCAACAACTCATATCAAAAATCATCCACCATGACCAAGTAGGCTTCATCCCTGGAATTGCAATTCTAGTTTAACATTCTTAAGACCATAAACATAATTAAATACATCAACAGATGTAAAAACAAAAACCTCATGATTATATCATTAGATGCAGAAAAAACTCTTGATAAAATCCAGCACCCCTTCCTGATAAAAACCTTCGAACATCTAGGCATAGATGGAACATACCTCAAAATACTAAGAGCCATCTCTGAGAAACCCACAGCCAGCATATTGCTAAACAGACAGAAATTGGAACCAATTCTTCTGACAACTGGAACAAGACAATGATGTCTACTCTCACCGCTCCTGTTCAAAAAGTTTTGGAAGTTCTAGTTAGAGCAATCAGAGAAGAGAAGGTGATCAGGGGTATCCAAATAGGAAAAGAGGAAATTACGTTATCCCTCTTTGCAGATGACATGATTCTATACCTTGAAAACCCAAGAGAATCTGTCAGAAACCTTCTTGCACTAATTAAGGAATTGGGGTATAAAATAAATGTGCAAAAGACAATCACATTTCTATACACCAAAAATAAACAGAAACCCAAATAAAAAGCACAATTCCAATCACAATAGCCACAAAAAAAAATGAAATACCTTGGCATCTTCCTAGCCAGAGACATAAAGACCTTTACAATGAAAACACAAAACACTGCTCAATGAAATCAAAGATGACACAAACAAGTGTAAAAATATTCCATGCTCATGGGTTGGAAGAATCAACATTGTTAAGATGTCCATTCTACCTAAGGCAATCTACAGATTTAATGCAATACCCATCCAATTACCAGCAACGTTCTTCTCAGACCTAGAAACAACAATACAGGAATTCATGTGGAAAAATAAACGCCCATGAATAGCCAAAACAATCTTAAGAAGAAGAAAAAAAAGCAGGAGTATCACACTCCCAGACTTTAAACTTTATTATAAAGCTACAATAATCAAAACAGCCTGGTATTGGTACAAGAACAGGCACATAGACCAATGGAATAGAATTGAGGTTCCAGAAGCAAAGCCTCAATTTGTCAACAAACTCATTCAAATTCAACAAAGCCTCCACCACCAACCACTAGGAAGAGAAGAACCTATTCAGTAAATGGTGCTGGGAAAACTGGACCCCTACCTATACCCATACACAAAAATCAACTCTAAATGGATCAGATACCTAAATATAAAACCTCAAGCTATAAGAAACTTAGAAAATACAGGAGACACTCTTATGGAAACTGGAACTGGCAACCAATTCCTGATCAAAACCCCAAGTTCCCATGCCATAAGAGATAAGATAGACAAGTGGGTGGGATGTTATCAAACTGACAAGTTTTTGCAAAACCAAAGAAACCATCAAGAGAGCAGGGAGACAACCCAGAAACTGGGAAAAAATATTTGCCAACTTTATGTCTGACAAAGGCCTAATATCTAGTATCTATAAGGAATTTTAACATGCTGAAAAGAAAAAAACAAAGAGTTCCATTACAAAAGATATGAATAGACAGTTCTCAAAAGCAAACATACAAGCAGTCAACAGATACATGAAAAAATGTTCAGCCTCACTAGTCATCAAAGAAATGCAAATTAAAACTTCATTGAGATACCTCCTAACTCCATTCAGAAGTGCCATCATCAATAACTCAGAAAATAACAGATGCTGGAGAGGATGTGGTGAGAAGGGAACACTTCTACAATGTTGGTGGGAGTGCAAACTAGTACAGCCTCTTTGGAAAACAGTGTAGCGATTCCTAAAAGACCTAAAAATTAACCTGCAATTCCCCTACTGGGAATATACCCGGAAGAACTCAAATCACTCTATAAAAAACATACCTGCACACATACGTTTATCGCAACATTGTTCACAACAGCAAGAACATGGAACCAACCATGCTGCCCATCAAAAGAGGACTGGATAGAAAAATATGGTACATATATGCAATGGAATATTATGCAGCCATAAAGAAGAACAAAATCATGAACTTCACAGCAACCTGGATGCACTTAGAGTCTGTAATACTGAGTGATCTTTCACAGAAAAAAAGAGCTGAGTATCATATGTTCTCACTCATAAGTGGACCTTGAACAACTATTGTAATACTATAAGAAAAGGATTGATAGTAGCGGGAAACTGTGGGGGGGTTGGAGGTTGGGGAGGTGGGATTGGCAGTAGTGGGAATCTGCCGAGGGAAGGGGTGCACACCTCATCAACAAGTGTACCTGCACCATGAATATTTGCATATCTAACCCTGAATTATATCCTGAATTATTTTAAATTTAAAAATTTAAAGGTTAAAAAAAAAAAAAACTTATACTGTCCCACTCTAAGAAAGTCATTTTGTGTTGACAAAGTGTAAATGCACAAATATACACACAGACATCCCGCACACATTCACAAAACTAAAATTAAAGCTTTCTGAAATAATACTTACCTATACCCTGTACAGAACCCAATGCACTTTGTTATTTCCTATTGTTGCATTTTTCTCTATTTTATATATATTTATACATATGTTCTCTTAATGCTGCTCAAGGTTTCCCAAACTGAAATTATCATCCACTAATGGATCTCAACCTACAGTTTGAAAAACACTGTCTTAGGGAATAGCTAGTCCAACTTTCTCATTTTGCACTTGGAAACTTAGAGATTTAGGCAATATTTCCAAGATCACATAGTAAGTGGCACAGCAAGCTGACTGTGCTGATACCTTGCAAATTCCAGCCTAATGAGTCTTCCCCAATCCTACATTGTTTTCAGGATGAATAGTCATCCATATAGCCCTTTTTTCCTCTTACATTTGATGTAGTAAGCATTATTCTGTGGATACTTGTTTTGCTCTCTTTGCATTTTCTTAGGTTATAGGAAGCACCAACTACACATGCTCAATTTTAACTGTGTTCTTGTCTCTTCTCCCTAAACTAAAAGCTCCCTGAGAAAAATGTATATTTTTATCATTATTCCCTAAATCAAGCTATAGTGAATTGTTGAAAACATAGATAGATAAATTCATGTAGTCAAATAGTCTGAATTTCATGAGTGGAAAGAAATATCAGCATCTAAGTAGCCACAGATGCTGTTCTTCCCTTTTAAGAAGTTTCAATACTATTGGCTGCTCTGATCAGAGTGGAAAAATAATTGAAAAGCTCTGAGGCAAGCTATTAGTATCCTAGGACTACTGTAACACAAAGTACCACAAACTGAGTAGCTTAAAGCAATAGAAATGTTACTATTCTAGTGGCCAGAATTCTGAAATCAAGGTGTCAGTGGGGCCATGCCTCTGTCCTAGCTTCTAGTGGTTGCTGGCAATCTTTGGTGTTCTTTGACTTGTAAATACATCACCCTACTCTCTACTCTCTTGTCATGTGATGTTCTCTCTGTGTCTTCTGTGTACAAATTTACCTCCTCTTATAAAGACATCAGTCATCAGATTAGGAGATTAGGGCTGACCTTAATCAAGTCTGATTTGATCACATCTACAAAGATCCTAAATAAGACTATCCAGACAAGCACCAGGGGTTAGAACTCGGAAATGTCTTTTTGGAAGACACAATTCTACCCACCACAGAAGCTAAACCAATTTACATTAAAAATAACTTGAGTAGATCTAGAAGAGATGGAGAGGGAAGTGGGATAGAAGAAAGATGAGCAAAAAGACATGAAAGTAAGCAAATGAATTATTCTCAGGGGAGAAAAACGGGGAGATGACGATTCAGTGAAATATGGAGAATGAAGATGGCTTTAGGACATTCTACTTTGGGTCATGCAATATAACTTTTTCTTTGGTGCCTCTTCCAGACATATCTATAATTTTTTTTTTTTACTTTATTGTGTTGTGGGGTAACAGTGAAGATTTGCTACGTAAGAAAGTAGCATGAGAGTGAAGTTTGGGCTTCTAGATGGCCCTCTCTCATCCTGATAATGGACCAGGTACCCAGTGTACTGTCACGTCCCCCTTGCCACCAATAGGGTCCTGCATCTGCAGATCCCACCTTTGTGCTCATGTGACCAGTGATCAGGGCCACTTATGAGTGAGAACACACAGTATTCATTTGTTTCAGCGATAGTTCACCTATTACGATGATCTCCAGCTGCATCCATGTTGCTTTGAAGGCCATGATTTTGTTCTTCTTTATTGTTGCATAGTAGTCCATCATGTACCACATTTTCTTTATCCAATCTACTTTCAGTGAACATCTTGGTTGGTTTAATGGTTTTGCTATTGTGAATAGTGCTGCGGTGAATATACATGGGCAGGTATCTTTTTGGTAGAGCTATTATGTTCCTCTGGATATATTCCCAGAAGAGGGATTGCCGGATTGTATGGGAGCTCAATTTTTAGTTCTTTGCAGAGATCTCTATAAATCTTACATTACTTTTCAAAACTTTGTTCAAGTCATATTTAGGTTTATTTCAGATATTATATTATTGCAGGTGGCAGCACACAAGTGACTTAGCTTTTTTTTATATATAACAGAAGCCAATGTCAATTTTATTGTGAGTGGAAGACATATTATTGCATTTTAATCACACCTCACTATTTGGCAGAAGAAACAGAAGACAGTAAGTAGAAAAGACAATAATGATATGCTGACCTTACTGAGAGATGATCATATAAAACAGTAGTATGTATAGTATGTACGCTATTTTTTGCAAATTATTGTGCTTTGGGGGGAGGTTTTTGTGTGGTTTTTTTTGGTAGATAAAGTATCAATCTGTCACCCAGGCTGGAGTGCAGTGTCATGATCATAGTTCACTGCAGCCTCAAACTTCTGGGCTCAAGCAGTTATCTTACCTCAGCTTCCCAAGTAGCTAAGACTACAAGTGCATGCCGCCACACCTGGCTAATTTTTTTGTTTTTTGTAGAGACAAAGTTTCGCTATATTACCTAGGTTGGTCTTGAACTCCTGGCCTCAAGCAATCCTCTCACCTCAGCCTCACAAAATGCTGGAATTGCAGGCATGAGACGTCACCCCCAGCCCTCAAATTATTGAATATTGATTCAGTGATGTGCATCTTATTCTTCTATATATTAAGCAATTATGTTTATCATGTTATACTAAATCTATTTAATTAAAGAAAAGCATGGTTATTTCAACCAATAATTGCTACTTGAATGCTTTAATATTTCTAAATTTTAGATGATTATTTTATTTTAATTAACTCTCTCAGAAGCAATCATTCACTTACTAATCTACTCAGCAGTATGTGCTCAGCATCCAACTCATGTTAGACACAATTCTATATCTACCCTCTGATGTTAGCAGTCTAGTGGAATTAACAAAAAATTTTATTCATGGGAAAGCATAGTATAAAAAATGAAAATAGTATTGAAAAAGTGAAAAAAGGTGACTCGACTGTGCAGAGATGTCTCTGATATCTTTCGTCCCTTTCACCCCATTCAATCTTCTAGGTTTCTATAAAAATAGCTACACAGCTCTATTCTTCCTGTTGGGTGAGTCCACACAACGCAGCAAAATCATTACACTAATACTAAATGAAATGGAACAATGACTTTTCATCCACAATTTGATTTAGAGAAAATAAATGCCATAGGACATTTCTTGCATACCCAAGTTTATAGGTTAAGATTAGTTCCTCTGGACTAAAAATGAACACATATTTTTTTTTAAATATCAAGACTCCCTTATAGTCATACAAATTGAGGATCCCAAAGCTTTTATTTTTATGGGTTTTACATATAAATATTTAATGTGTTAGCTACACAGCCATAAAAAAGAACAAAATCATGAATTTCGCAGCAACCTGAATGGAACTAGAGTCTATAATACTGAATGACCTCTCACAGAAACAAAGATCCGAATATCACATGTTCTCATATAATGGACCTTGAACATCCAATGTAATACTATAAGAAAATGACTGACGGTACTGGGAAACTATGGGGGGGGAGGGGGATGGGATTAACAGTAGCAAATATCTGTCTGGGGATGAGGAAACACCTCTTATCAACAGGGTGCCTGAATGAAACGTAATTGTACACCTAACCCTTAACTGTATCCCACAAAACCATAATAAAAAATATTGATTAATTAAAAAAAAAAGAAAAGAAAATCACTGGATGAGTAAAATGTACCTATGGCCTCCAGCAAGGCTCCAACACATGTGAAACAATCAATAAAGACAGGCTGATGCTAAAAAAAAAAAAAACAAAAAGAAAAAAAAAGAAATTTAAACTGATAGATTTTTAAATATTGTTAATTTAAGATAATGAACAACACAGTATTTGTTAGTATGACATGTTTTCATTTTTTAAAAACCTATGTTATTTCAAAAAAAAACTTTGAGTGAGATGGGTGGTGTTTCACAATTTTTCCTCTTAATTTCTCCTTAATATCTAGAACAATACAAGCAACTGGGTTCTCGTATTCAATCTGTCATGATCACATGCTATGTAGTCTCTAGAAAAATCCCATTGTACACCCATGAGAGACTGAGAATGAAAAAGAAAAATAACATCTTAATATTATTATGAAAATAGTTTGGTCCCCATGGAAAGTATTCAGGACCCCTAGTTGTTTCCAGGTACCATTTAGACAATTCTGTCCTGGTACTATCTGACATGCAGTAGAGGAAATTGATTCTGTAATATAGAATCAGAGAACAGAGAGCAACCCACTGTCTTGCCCACCCCTCAGCAAACATATGATGTTCCTGGCCAATAGATCAGAAATTCCTCTCATTCTAGGGCAAGGTATCACTGGGAATGGCAAGCTGAGATATGGAAGAAAGAGCAGAAGAGCTATGCACAAATCTGGGATGCTGGTGAAAGAACAACACATGCATACATATATTTTATCTCTGGACAGTGAGTCTCAAAGGATGGCCCATGATTGGTAGTCTAGAGCCAAGAGTCACTGATTGAAATCATACCATAATCAAACAGACGAGCTATTTATAGTGAAATATCTTCCCCCAAGAAAGAATTCCATAGTAAAATAAAAATATTGGCTTACACATTGCAAATCTTGAAAACAATCTAGAATTTATAGCACATTTATACTACTTAGCTACTTGCTTTGCTCATATATGCCAATTCTTTCAACTACCATAAACATAATAACTATGTTTGAATAAACTCAATAAGTATGCATTACAAAATTTGAATTTTATGACATGCAGTTTGGTTACTTTCCATGTTCAAATGCAGAATACATGAGTGTATATTTATGAATATATTTTTCAATAATGTTTTCCAAAGGATTCTTAGAAAATAGCTCAGGAGGATTAGTTTTTTTGGTGGGGGAAATAAAAAAGAATTGTCCCTCAGTGAGATAAGCACAGCACACCAGAGTATGTGGTTTCTTTTGAGCCACGTTTAAATGAGCTATGACACAAAATAGAAATTCTGGAAATATCCAGAAGAAAAGCTTACCTCTCCTCTGACTTCTCCTAAATCTGATCAGAGTTGGCAGGAGATACTCTAATGAGATTTTGCAATTAGTCTGAGAAGATCATTTGGAGAACTGAACAGTGTTCAACCTCCTGCTGCTGATATCCTTGCCTGAAAACTAACAGGCCTAAACCAAAGCACATTCAGACACCCTTTCTTACCCAGACTCTGAAATGACCATGCACCACAGGCCTTTTGTGCGAGATTTTAGTTTACTGATTAATTTTTCATCTTTGCCAAAAATTAGATAACTTTTTCGAAAGAGACGATATACTTACTTGACTCAAAAACCAGAAGTTATAAAAAGACACACAATGAAAGCCTTTCTCTCACCCCTAATCTCCATCTGTCCAATAATGTGTTATTAATTTCTTTTTCAAAAACCTTTTCATTATGAAATACGGCATCTAGATGAGAGCACAAGATCAAATAACATATAATGCAATGGCATGTCCTAAAGGAAATACTCATGTAACCACCACACAGATGAAAAAGAAAAATAAAACAGAACATTACTGGCAGCCCAGAAATGCCCTCATGTCATCTCTAAATCACCTCTGCTCCCTCCTCCCCCAAAGTATCCAAGATCCTGAATTCTAAAACCATAAATTAGGTTTGCAAGTTTCTGTGCTTTATTTGAAAGGAATCCTGCAATATATGTTTGTGCCTGAATTGCTTTTGTCCAGTATTAAATTTGTGAGCTTCATTCATGTGGCTGTGGGTACTATGGTTTACTTTCATTGTTACAGTGTTCCATGATATAAACATGCCACAATTTAAATTGCTATTGGACACTTGGTATCTGAGTCTGTTTGGGCTACTATGACAAAAAGCCACAGACTAGATAGTTTATACACACAAAGAAATCTATTTCTCACAATTCTCACAGAAGCCTGGGAAGAACAAGATCAAGATGCCAGCAGATTTGTTTGGTGAGGTCACTATTAATAGACAGTGCTTTCTCAGTGTGTTCTCATGTGGTTAAGGGGTGGAGGATCTCTCTCAGGCTTCTTTTTATAAGGACACTAATTCCGTTCATGAAGTCTCAATGCTTCCATCGTCCAAAGACCCCACCTCTTAATACTGTCACCTTGGGGGCTAGGAGTTCACCATGGGAATTTGGAGGAAGTCCAACATTGACACCATAACACATAGGTTGCTTTCAGTTTTGAACTGGTCAAATAATGATAAGAACATTCTTGTCTGTATCTAAGTGCCTCTGAGTATGTTTTTTGTTGAATTTATTCTATCTAAGAGTGGAATTGCTGGATCAAAGGCCATTTGCATCTTCAACTTTAGCAGATAATGGCAAAGATTTTTTTAAAGCAACTTTACCAATTAATACGTCTGCAAGAAGTGATGTAAAGTTTGTTGCTTCACATACTTATCAATACTTACTAATATGTTTTCTAAAATTTTAGCTATTCTGATAGTTGTGTAGTGGCATCTCAGTAAGGTTTTAATTTTATATCCCTGAAACTAATGAGCTTGAGCACCTTTTCGTAGATTTATGAGTTTTTGGATTTCCAAAAGTGATTGTTTCAGCTCCTTTCTCATTTTTCAGTGGTGTAACTGTATTAAAACTTCATGGGAACACAATTAGGGGGAAAAGATCTAAAATGGCTCCTTTGGGGGATGATAAATTTTTTTAAATTTGAGTACACTGGATTAGACCCAAATGAGTAGAAAATGAGTTACTTGGAAACTAGGTAAGTAAAAAACAAAATTTAGAAAAATATGAAGAAATAGAGTAGGTCAAGACAAATAGGGGGTACAAGAGACAAGGTCTTGTATATGTCTTATGAGAGTTCCAGAAAAAGAAAGGAGGCAGAAAGAATCCTCAACTGAGAATTTTCAAAAGTCAATGTAGCATCAAAAAACAATTTGAATCATGTTTCATAATAGTAAAACTGGTGAAAAACAAAAAGAAATATTTCAAAGAGCCAGGAAAAAAACCCCCACAAACTATCTTTATTTTATTTTATTTTTTTGAGTTGGAGTCTCACTCTGTCACCCAGACTGGAGTGCAATGGCCACTCCCAGCCACC
>NW_007247420.1:255970-300175 GCF_000164805.1 Carlito syrichta
TTTCCAAGTAGCCGGAATTACAGGCATGCACTACCACACCCGGCTGATTTTTTGATTTATTGTAGAGATGAGGTCTCGCTGCCCAGGCGGGTCTCGAACCCGCAGGCTCAGGCAATCCACTAACCTCAGCCTCCCAAAGGCACAGGATTACAGGCTGAGCCACCGAGCCCGGCTGAACTATCTTTAAATAAGCCAAAATTGTACTGACAGTCAATATAAAACACGAAAGTCGAATGACAAAAGAATATATTTAAAGTACTGAAAGAAAATAATTGCCAACATTGAACAGTCTATTTCTACTTCAAGAATGAACACCAAGTAATGTCTTATTAGGAAAAAAAAAGAGAGAGAGAGAGAGAGAGAGAAACTTTCAACAGTAGACCTGCTCTAAAAGTAGTGATTAAGGGATAAAAAATGACAACAACAGCATAGTAGCCAAGAGAAGACAACATGGCATTCGTGTCTTAAGTTCTTTGCATTATTGGGATATTGCCTCAGTAAGAATTAAATTGGAATATTTGAAGCTTAACTACAGTGCCAGTGGTGGTTTTCCATTAATCCTAAAATACAGCTCTTTGGAGTACCAAGTCAGAAAAAAAGAAGGTTACCAGAGACCCCACTGCCTTCTACAGGCCCTGGGCTCCAGAATCTGTTCCCTTAGCCCCTCAAGCTATGAAAAGGGCCACTTGGCTTTCAGCTGCTGTCTCCCTTGATAACTCGTATACATGTCTGTATTTTTTCAGGCTTGCCTCATAGTCTTCAGCAGTAAAGTTGGTCCAGATTGCCAAATTTGCCTTTACTGAAAGCAACCCTGCCTTTTTTGCTTTCCTTTTTTTGACTTTTTTCTTTAAAGCCGAATTTATTGAGAGGACAGAAAAGCTCCCACAGTGGTAGGGGACCTGGAGGGGTTGTCCTTTTGCTTTTCTTAAGGAGAAATTCAGCACTGAATACACACAGGTCTTCTGAGGGATACTTTCTCTAGAAAACAAAAAAGCAGCAGAGAAATGGGACAATAGGCTGAGAAGAATAAAGACCTATGAAGACATTTTTATGTTTGTTTTAAGATGAGACATACTGTAGGACATTTTCATGCTGGCTAATGACCCAATAGAAAGAAAAAACATGAAGACAAAAATGAAATAGAGTACACTGTCAAGAGCAAGGATCTTGACCAGGCAAGAGGTGATAGGCTTTGTTGAATAAGTGGCAAGTTGGCCTTACATTAGGAGAAGGGACTTTTCATCCCTCAGATTAGGAAAGGCTGAATATTCAGACCCAACTATAAACAGACTCAGGGGCAGCAAGATGATTTAATTCTACTTGGATTGAATATATATTTATATTTACAGATGGATATATAATTATATGTAAACATATATACTTTTCTGAAATAAGAGGTGAGGTCATCTGCTGATCCTGAGGTGTACTGGGGTGTTGGCTAGAGGTTTGAAGAGAATGAGGAACAGATAGAATTGACTGGGGAAGGTAGTGGGCTGTCCTGCAGGGATGAAGACTCAGTTGATATTTGTGGTCTGCAGGTAAAGCGTAACTGGGCAGCAACTTTTTCTCGTTTTTCTCCAACCAGGTTTTACTGCTAAGATGCAATAAAAGAATATCTGGTTCTCCCAGAGTAGAATTTTCAGGCGATGTTACCTGGTAAGGCAAGAAGGAGAGAAAGTGTTTGAAGTTTGAGGAGAGAGGAGAAAGAGTCCATTAAGAGAATAGGAGTGAAAGTGACTAGGGTAAATCAGTGGGATTTCCAGGAACTGAAAGTTTGTGGGTTAACAGAGAGTTAGATGTAAATACTGTTGGTGTTTTGCTCACAAATACAATGGAGGGAGCTGAGGTTGGTTATTTGTTTTGAAAAGGAGTGACAATAGCATTGGACCTTGGAATCAAGGCTAGTTAAAAAGGGGATTGAGGACAAGAATGTGAAAAAGTGACAATCAATGAATTGAAGGTCCCAGTAGAAAATTACTGCATTGAGGAATCAGAGTAAGTGAACTGGAAAATTAAAGTCAATGGTCAGAAGTTAGATAACTAAAATAAAAATTTTAAAAGATAATGCCCAGATCAAGGATACGATCATGGGAATAGGTGGGTGAAATGTGACTGCATGAAAAAAAAAATTGGAAGTGAGATGGTCAAGAAAATGGAAGGGTCATAGGTCCAAAACTGCAATGATTATATATACAGTTTCAGTTAACTAAAAAGCATTTTAAAATTCCAAAATTATCAGCAGAATTGATACATTAAAATTAAAAATTTTAATGCCATGAACATTATGTTAGTTATGTTTATATTCAATAGAAATCAAATTAGATGAATAAAGAGGTATAAGGAAGAAATATTAAATATCTTAATCAAGATTCTTTACCTTTCTAGGTCTTAGTTTCCTCATCTGTATAATAAGTCATTTAAATTAGATTATCTAGTAGTTCATTACTTTGTATGAAATGTGTTTGTTTCTTTATTTAATGTAATTCATTGACTATAAAGATCACCAAAAAAAAAAAAGAAGAACACTACAGTGAATACTAAAAAACAAATATTCCTTAATTTTGGAAGTACAAATTACTTCTCTGTAAAGGCTATTTGGATTTTATGTATTTAATTATTTAAAAGTTGGAAGAGGAAGAATAGCTACATAACCATTCTGAGATAAGATTCAAGATTCAAATATCTCACTTCTATACAAAAATCTCTAGGACATCAAGCTCGTCAAAGTCTCCAGATGATTAGATACATAATTGTCCCGCCAGAGTGCTTCAGGGGGCACAGGTGCCGGATGCGCCAAGGGCTGAGAAGCTAAGCAGGGTCACTCCCGGTGAGCACTTGGATACGTAATTGTCCTTTTATCAAGGCCTAAGAGATGGATGTGTACATTGGTTTCATAGTAAGTACCTCTTTCTTCATGGGAGTGGAATTCTTTTTACAGGTTAACTCATAAACTTAGATCCAAAAACCTACTAGACTACTATAGCTATAAAATATGGGTTGCACAATTTTGTTAAAAATAGTATATAAATCCCAACATACTGTGTACTAAATTATCTACCATAACTAAAGTTCAATTACCTACAAAAGTCAGGCATATATTGCAAATAAAGAAAGAGACAATGAAATGGCTATTTTTGTCTGCTGCCTAAATTAATTTTCAGCCTATCAGTATGCTTCTCATTTCCTAAAGTCTTGTGCACATGAATCACCTGGTATTATTGCTAAGTGAAGGCTCGTTTGCGGTAGGTTTAGGGTGAAGCATGTAATATGACTTTTCTAACAAGGTCATAGATGAGATTGGTACCACACATCTAAGAGCCACACCAAACATGACTCTGTTTAAAAAGACCATACTTTTTATTAAACTGTGATTTTAAAAACCCAAGTAGAAATCAGATTTTTCAAAAATCATAAAAATCCAAAAGAATCTGGCAAAAACCTGCTTGCACTGATAAAGGACTTTGGAAAAGTCTCAGTACAAAATAAATGTGCAAAAGATAGTTTTATTCTTATACACCAACAACAAGCAGGCATATAACCAAATAAAAGGCACAATCCCATTCACAATTGCCACCCCCAAAAAATGAAATACCTCAGCATCTTCCTAACCAGAGAAGTGAAAGACCTTTACAATGAGAACTACAAAACACTGCTCTAGGAAATCCAAGAAGACACAAACAAATGGAAAAATATTCAATGCTCAAGAATAGGAAGAAGCAGCATTGCTAAGATGTCCATCCTACCAAAGGCAATCTACAGATTCAACGCAATACCCATTAAATTATCAACATCATTCTTCTCAGACCTGAAAATGACAATACAGAAATTCATATGGAAATATAAACAACCACAAATAGCCAAAAGAGTTCTTAGCAAAAGAAACAAAGCAGCAAGTATCACACTTCCAGACTTCAAAATTTACTATAAGCCTACAGTAATCAAAACAACCTGGCATTGGTACAAGAACAGGCATATAGACCAATGGAACAGGACAGAGATTCCGAAAGCAAAGTCTCCATTTCTCAACCAACTCATCTTTGATAAAGCCTCCAACAACAACCACTGGGGAGAGGAGAACCTATTCAGTAAATAGTGCTGGAAAAACTGGCTGATCACATGCAGAAGATTGAAACAGGACCCCTACCTAACACCATACATGAAAATTAGCTCTAAATGGATCAAAGACCTGAACATAAAACCTCAAACTATAAGAATCTTAGAAAATGCAGGAGACACCCTTATGGAAATTGGAACTGGCAACCAATTCCTGTTCAAAGCCCTAAATGCCCACCCATATCATAAGAAATAAGATAGACAAGTGAGACCTAATCAAACTGAAAAGCTTTTGCAAAGCAAAAGAACCATCAAGAGAGCAGGGAGACAGCCCACAGAATGGGAAAAAATATTTGCCAACTGTATATCTGACAAAGACCTAACATCTAGTATCTACAAGGAACTCAAACTCACTGAAAAGGAAAAAACAAACGGCCCCGTTAAAAAGTGAGCCAAAGACATGAATAGACACTTCTCAAAAGAAGGTATATGACCAGCCAACAGACACATGAAAAAGTGCTCAGCCTCACTCATCATCAGAGAAATGCAAATCAAAATCACAGTGAGATACCGCCTAACCCCGTATGAATGGCCATCATTAATAAAACAAACAATAACAGATACTGGCGAGGATGTGGAGAATAAGGAATGCTTCTACACTGCTGGTGTGAATGCAAACTAGTGCAACCTCTTTGGAAGACAGTGTAGCAATTTCTGAAAGAACTAGAAATTGACCTTACATATGACCCAGCAATCCCCCTATTGGAAATATAAAACCAGAGAAACTAAAATCATTCTACAAAAAAGATATCTGCACACGCATGTTTGTTGCAGCTCTATTCACAATAGCAAAAATATGGAATCAGCCATGTTGCCCATTGAAGCTGGACTGGATGAAAAAAAAATGTGGTACATATGCACAATGGAATATTATGCAGTCAAAGACAAACCAATACGGACTTCACAACAACTTGGATGGATTTAGAGTCTATTATACTCAGTGATCTATCACAGAAACAAAGAACAAATTACCGTATGTTCTTACTTATAAGCGGACCTTGAACGATTATCATAATACTATAAGAAAGGGCTTGGCAGTAGTGGGAAACTGCCTGGGGAGGCAGGGTGGGATTGGCAGTTGAGGGAAACTGCCAGGGGAGGGGGAGTCACACCTCATCACAAGGGTACCTGTATAATGAACATTTGTATACCTAACCCTGAATTGTACCCCACATCTTGTTAAAGATATGTTAATAAAAAAAATAAAATAAAATTGTAATTCTTCTCTTTGGCCATTGAGTCTTATATTTCCCCATGCCACATCAGCTTAATAACATAACAAATTGCATTTATCTAGTTCCATCTGAATTAGCAGTCTTGGAAACTTCAGCCCTTTCGGGTTTTGTTTGGTTATTTCAAAGTCCCCAGTGGTTGGCTCAAATGTGAGTGCACACACAGGTCTTCCAGTTGCCTTGTAGCATCTGTCCATGCACTTCTTTTCTGTTCCGGCAGCCTGGATGTCTTTGGCACTTTCTTAGGACAGATGTGGGGTATCCAATGATCAGGACACTGGATCCAGCTCAAGTGCCCACTGTCACTTCATGTGAAGGAAGTCACCTAAATCCGTTTTTTGTAGCATCCTTCTTAGCAGTAACTTGAAATCATTTAAGTGGCATCTCATTCTATTCAAATTGCTCCTTTTCCTCAAGAGCGATTCATCATACTAGGAACAGGCTTCAGCACCTCAACTCTCTTCTTCCTTTAGGCTCAGATGACTGCTGACTACTTCGTGCAAATGCAGCCTTGATAAGCCACCCCTTAGCCCACCATGCCTACAGGAAGCCCAGCACAACCATCAGAACTGTGGAATCATTATAATTTAGGCTCTTAAGTTGGGATCCTCAATGACACTGTGACCTAGCGCTCCTGCATGGGTAAGGGAAAGTAATCACCAGCTTTTATGGAGGGCCGGGAAGAGCCGATGAATTACCTGGTGAAATGCATAAGTCAGCATCTGTAACCGATGAACAGGGAGAGTAAGTCAGCGTTCCATGAGGAAGCTTCATGCCGCCACTGGCAAAATTTGAAGCAGAAAAAGGCGAAGAAACCCAATGAGTGGTGAGATGATTAACCAATGAAATGAGACTGGGTCCAGTAGTGGTGTCACTGGAAGTTCAGCTAGCTTCAGTTAAAGCACATATCGAAATCTTAAATTCTTAGAAATTGGCCTGTCAAGTATAAGAATAACCCAGACAGACAAGGACAAAGAACAGTAATGATAGTAGTGGGCAGTGTATTATGCATTGTAATTATACAATAGTGATAAGTAATAGGCTGTGTTTATTCAGCAACAACTGGGGTATTATTTCTTCTCCCAAGTAAGCTAAACACCGAATGAACCTGACATCGTGAAGTCCTGAGGAGAGCAAACAGGGGTAGATTAGGTTCTCCCATGTGGTGCCCAGGGACATCTTACTCTCTCTCTGCCAAAGATGCTACATGTATATCCAAGTTCCTTAAACTCACTCCTTCCTCTCTTCCTCTCTCCTTTCCTTCCTTCCTTCTCCCACCCTCCTTCCTTTCTTCCTTCCTTTCTTCTCTCCCTCCCTCCTTTCTTTCTTCTTTTCTTCCTCTTCTCCCTCCTTCCTTCCTACCCTTCTTTTCTCCCTTCTCTTCTTCGTGCTTTCCTTTTCTTCCTTCCTTCTTTTCTTTCTTTTTTCCTTTCATTTTTTGAAACCGTAGAAATAAGTCCTTCCCTTCTTCCTAGAAATCATGGTTATAAGTAGCATGCAAGTCATTCTTGAGTGCGACAAGAAATATAATTGGCAAAGTTAACTAAAGATGCAAATTATGCACAAGAGATGTAATTGCACATAGATTGATGTCCAGTGTATCCCCAAAGTATCTTTTGATTCTTTACACTTCTGTCTCCTTCTCAAGCCTGACTTATTCATATCAGAGATCTTCTGTCTCTTTTTCCATCTAGTAATTAATTTGTATTCCCTGTACTGAACCTCTATATCTCACCTACCTCAACTTTGTCTCTTTAATCCCTAGAATGTACTAAAATGAAAAGATCCATTTATCTCACTCAATTCTGCCTTCTTCTAAATGGCCGTGCTACCTTTTGATTCATTTTACTTGCCACACAAGGGATGTTTGATATTTCCTGGAGAGGTCAGATAGGTATTACCTGGGTGCCCATTTGAAATGAGCTACTGTGGTAGATTAACAAATACCTAGAGCAACAATGTACAAGATGATCAAAACATGCATGTGGGAAAGGAAGTTCTCCATCACACACCACTGAGTTACACTGTAAGCATTGGGTTTTGTGAACAAATACCACTGTACACTTTCTCAAAGGGACATCATATTTAAGAATGACATTATTATTGATGTGTTCTACTGTCTTCCAGTAAAAGACATTAAATAAAGGAGAAAACATTTCTGTTGAATAATACTGAAACATTTACTTCCACAGGCACTGCTTTATCTAGCTTGAACAAATTAGTTATTCCCAGTAGATTATTCTCATTGGTAATTCTGTAACAAAAGATTCTGGATATTGTGCATTTCCATCGCTGGCATTATAACTTTTATTTCAGAATCTCAGTAATCGAATATTCATTATCTAATTATAATTAAAATACATGATTCCCTTTAGAATGCTTATAACTGTTTAAATGAATATGAACTTTCTTAAAATAATTACATTAGGAGATTAAAATTATTCAAAGAGGGTAAATTTTAATCTTAAAGATCTGTAGAATTGCAGTACTAGGAAAGAAAGAGAATGGAAAAGGCAACAGGAAAATGTGTTTTAAAAAACAGAAGCAAAACAAACAGATCTCTGATATCATAGGGGAATACATATTAATTCAATTATCTCATTAAATGAACAGAAACTGAAAAGCCTAATAAAAAATATGCTCCTTGAAGACTGGAGTTAGGAATGATTAATCTTTGCATTCCCCACCGGACCAATGGCAGTGCCTGGAACCCAGTGGACACTCAATAAATATTTGTTGAATGAATAAGGAACCAAATTCTGCCTGAAAGTTATCACAACTAAGTTTATGAGTACTTTTTCAAGTCAGTTTGTAATACAATGTTTAAGCAAATTCATACTTGGATCTATTTTGAATGTGTGTGCTTAATTTGAGTGTTAGTTTTTGTGGTTTGGAAATTAATTTTGAAGCTGTGCAGGAAGCAGCCACTCTCAGAGAAAGGGAAAGAGACTCAATAAGCTATCCTGAGTTCTTTCCTGCTGTAGACAGAGGTCATCCCTTACTACCCGGGAGAAAGCATTAACCCAAAGTAGAATTAGCCTTCTTTATGCATGCATTGAATATGTGTTTCCCATAGCTAAGTATTGAAGGAAATAGTTATAAGCTGTTTGTCAGGCGGCAATGTAAAGATAAGCCATGATGATAATTTTGATAATAATTAACATTACACTGAACTATATGAAGTTGTCATTTTTATGTGTAAACACGTGAGTGTTGGTGATTTCATCTGCTTTAATGTAATATTTATCGAATGCTTACTTTGTGGTAGACCCAGTGCTAAGTAATTTATAGTCAGTTAATTTGTGTAAATTTCACCCCTAAAACTTGTTTTAACAGTTGAGAAAATTTAGTTAACTTAGGAAACTTGCTCAACATAGAAATAAGTTATAGAAACTAAATGTACTTTGACATCAGAGCCTCTTACCTTCAACAGAATTATATTCTGCATAGGGAAAATATGAATGTTATAAATGATGCAATCAAAATCTTGCCTTTGAATTACTTAATTATGTCAACAAAAATGCCACAATAAAGTATATCATAGTTAATTCAGAATGCAAAGTGTCTGCTTTTAAAAACATTATTTTTCATAAGGCAGGGTCTTGCTAATACCTAGGCTGGAATGTAGTGGCACAATTACAATTCACTGTGACTTCTGACTCCTGGACTGAAGCAATCTTCTGGTCTCAGCCTCCCAAGGAACTGGGAGTATAGGTGCACATCACCACCCTCAGCTACATTTTAATTTTGTAGAGACAAAGGTCTTGCTATGTTTCCTAGGCTGGTCTCAAACTCCTGGACTTAAGCAATTCTCCCATCTCTGCCTCTCAAAGTGCTGGAATTACTGGCATAAGCCACCATGCCCAGCAATGTCTGCTTTTAGACAGGTGACATTTACTTATAATCAGAGATAATCACCACTAAAAAATCACAGTCAATTTATGTGGCTACAAAAATGGCATAATCTTTACTCTAGTAGGACACATTGTCGTAAGGAGGGTAGTGAATTATAAAACCTACTTACTATATCATTGGTGTTATATTTTTGTTGACCAGATGACCCAATCCAGAAAAGAAGATACATAATATGAATGTACTAGAGACAAACAGATAAATAACTAAAACCAAGAAGTCCCCAGAAAATCCACAACCGATGTCAACCTTAACTATATTGTTCATATGAGTCCATTGCTATGGGAGGCCAGAAAAAGAAGTAAATTAATTCACCTTGGAGGAGATCAGGGAAAGTTTCAAAGAAGAGATGGCAATTGGAAAAGGCCTGAAGGATGAGTAGAATTTCATTAGGCAGAAAAAAGAGGAAGGACATCCCAGAAAAGGGCACAACATGGAAGTGTGAAAGTAAACAACAACGTTGAGTAATAATAAGTTGTTTGTGTGGCAAAGAGGCAAGGAGTAGCACTACACTATATTCCATATTCCTGGATGGAATCTCCAGACACATGAAATGTTGAAACCAGTAGCGTGGGTTCCTATTATGATGGACCTAGGATGGGGAATTTCCACTTTGTTTTAGCAGGCAATGATAAGCCACCTATGGTGTTCTCTTCTTGAACTGTGACTTTCACAAGTGCACACATCTTAAACATATAGCTCAGTCATTTTTGCATATTAGTATAGTATGACTTCATCACATGACTCAAGACATAGAGCATGAATCAAGATCTAGAGCCCCCTAGCTCTCTTGGGTCCCCACTAAGTCAGACCCCCAAAGATAACTATAATTCTGACTTCTGTCACCTGAGATTATTTCTGCCTGGTTTTTGACTATCATATAAATAGAATCATTCAGTATGGACTATTTCATGTCCGACTTTTTCCCTCAATATCAAGTATTAGAGACTCGCTGTGTCTTTGTGTGTACCCACGATTCATTTTATTCTGTTACTGTGTGTTATTTATTATGTGACTATATCACAATTTATTTATCACGCCTCTGCTGATGGATACAGTTTGGCATCAGAACCTCTTTTCTTCAACAGAATACCACCCTGCTCCGGGAAAATGTGAATGTAGTAAATGATGCTATCAAAATCTGTGCTGAGAAACTTCTTTTTTTTTTCCCCCAAAGGAGGAAAATTAATTTAATGGACTCTATTGCAGAAACCCAAGCATTGCTCCTTTCAAGTTGAGTAAGATAGCTACTATCTCTAGGGGGTGGAAACATGTATACAATGGCAGACATCGCATCTGTAATTAAGATGTAAGGACTCTTTTTTATGGCTGTGTGGTACTACACAGCCATAAAAAAGAACAAAATCATGAATTTCACAGCAACCTGGATGGAACTAGAGTCTGTAATACTGAGTGACCTCTCACAGAAACAAAGATCTGAGTATCACATGTTCTCACTCATATAGTGGACCTTGATCACCCAACGTATTACCATAAGAAAATGACTGACAGTGGTGGGAAACTATGGGGGGGTAAGGGAGATGTGATTAATGGTAGTAAACATCTGTCTGGGGATGGGGAGACATCTCTTATCAACAAGGGTGCCTGAACGAAGCATATTTGTATACCTAACTCTTAACTGTACCCCACAATATCATAATAAAAAATATTGATTATTAAAAAAAAAAGATGTAAGGACTTAACAGTGTTCTCTACTTTTATGTCTGTTAATCTCATTGATTACATTCTGTCTCTGAAAATTATTTGCCATTAAAGCTGCATTTGAGAAGCCATATAATGCCAAAAATTATGCTTCGTGGATTGTCATAGCAGAGAACATTATTTCTCAGAATATTAATATGAGTGCTGGAAAAAAGTTTTGTTTTTTATTTTTTCCCAGGATACTGGATTAAACAAAGTAGAATATATCTTATCCAATGCAGGGATTCTTGTAGTACTTCTATAACACTTTGGTATTTTGGGCTTTTAAGAGTGAAATATAAAGTATATATAGCATTTCTCACACTTGGAAAGTCGGATATCCTTTTTTCCCCCTCAGAAAAACTCATTACCATTTCCCAAAATTAATACTTTATATAACTCAACATAAAAATTTCATCCAACTGTTGCAAACGGAGCTATGTCCTCCTAAAATTCATCTGTTGAAGCCCTAACCCCCAATGTGACTGTCTTTGGAGACAGGTCTTTAAGGAGGTAAAGTTAAATGAGGTAATAAGAATTAGTTCCCAATTCAATAGAGCTAGTGTCCTTCTAAGAAGTGGAAGAGACACCAATGAGCTCTCTCTCTCCACATGTGCACAAAAGAAAGATCATGTGAGGACACAGTAATAAGATGGCCCTCTGCAAGCCACAGAGAGAGGCAACACTGAAACCAACCCTACTGGCACCTTGATCTTGGACTTCTAGCTTTCAGAACTATGAGAAAATAAATGTGGTTTAAGTCACTCAGTCTATGGTATCTTGTTACCGTAGCCTAAGCAGACTAATACAATAATTTCTAAGTAAATGTATAATTAGTCATCAAGAATTGGTCATCAAGGTATGCACTTCCAGGAAATAACTTGAGTACATCCTCCACAGACTTTATATCACATTCCTTTTCCATCTACAGGTTATCTGCAGCCTGAATGCTCTGACCTATAAAAGGCATATGGCAATTGCCCCTTCTGGACCCTCACAAGAGAAAAGTGAATTCATTCACACAAACAAGATACTCGTACATTTTATTCATTCCAAAAAACTGTTGCTAAATTGAGTTTCACATTGTTCAAGATTTACATCGCCCTACAAGATTAGGCTCCTTACTCCTCTCTTTGATGGCATTTGCTATCTCTCAATTAACAGTGATGGATTTTTACTGCCTCTCTTCTGAGGGGAGGATTTATATGTCTTTTAATTTGCAGAAGTTGGACTGCATCATAAATGATTCACCTTCTAAATTACAAAGTAAGCATGCCAATAGAGATGACCTTGTTTATTAAAACCTAATTAGCTGAAGTTTTTGAATGTCCCTGAGCGGGTTAGTGAATTTCTGTTTTTCTCCAAACCCAATAAAGATCGAAGATCCAGCTGGCTGTAGTTAACCACAAAGCTAAGAATCTCACTGTGAAATTTTCTAGTTGTTCTGTCTTTCATTGTTTCCAAAGGTACAGGCCCAAGAATCTTTTCGCATAGTATGTTGGCCATGATATTTCAGAAAAAGTCATGTGCTTGACTATTCAAAATTTGAAGAAAGAGGCCCAAGTGCTCTTCTTCATTGCATCTAAAATAAGAGGATGCTGGAGTGTAACTTGGATTCCCCAGCAATGATCAGAATGCCCTTAATTATGTTCCGTTTTTTATTCTCTAGACTAAGTTACATGCTATCTATATACATAAGACTTAATATTCATAATTTTTTGCTGCCAAGTTTGAAAAATAGTGTTGGCATATTGGTTACAGACATGTGGGATACAGCATAATTAATTGATTCAGTTCCCAGTCTATATACAGAAATCTCTTTTTTTTTGAGTTGTAGTCTCACTCCAGCACCCAGGCTGGAGTGTAGTGGTACGCTCGCAGCCATACCAGCATTGACCTGCTGGGCTCCAGCAATCCTTCCAGCTCAACCTTCCAAGTACCCGGAACTACAGGTGCACACTTCCAAGCCCAACTGATATTTCGATTTATTGTAGAGACAAGGTCTCACCATGTTACCCAGGCTGGTCTCAAACCTGCAGGCTCAAATAATTCTCTTGCCTTGGCCTCCAAAAGTGACCAAAAAACTCTTAATGCTTAAACTCCTCTAGTGTCTACCTTATTGCTTCTTCCATTTCTAGTTCCAACTTCAAAACAAGAGTTTAAGGTGTGTTTCTTCTTTCTCATTTCCCATTTAATCATCAGCCATTAAACTTCTTCTAACTGCCCTACCAGAACTCTTTGTGACAAGTCTCTACTGATGATCTCCATATTCATAAACCTGATGTACATTCTTCAATTCTTTGACACCAGACATTTTTGTGATATTTAACTAAAATGACCACTTTTCCCCAAAAAAGATGTTTATATATTTATATCACACATAATTATTTTGATTTTCTCATAAACTTGAGATTTTTTTTCAATTTCTTTGATTCATCCTACTTCCTTCACGCTTGAGACTGATAGCAATCTTAAGCCTCTTCCCACAGCTGCCTTCTGATTTGTGTTAGTCCCAGTAACTGAGACATATTTTGAAATTTTGTTTTTATTGGGACCACCTCATTCTGAAGAGTAAGTGCTTTTCATTACTGTAGCTGCAGCTTCAAGATATTGATAACATAAAAAAATATTGATCATCTTAAGGGCCTTACAGAAAGAAACTACTTCTACCTTCAAGCCATTCTTTTGTCTTCACTAGGGGAACAAAATGACCTACTGAGGTGAAGTGGGAATGACAACGTGTGTCAAAGATGGTGTGATGTTTGTAGCAAAAAGATTGTGGCAGTGATCAATACAAGAATCATTTATGTGGATTTGTGTTACTTGGAGGGGACTTTAGAAATGACAACAGAAGAAAAAGCAATACTTCTTGGTTTAAAAAAAATAATGTTTGTATCATTGATAAGCACCACCTTTCAGGTTGGCCAAATCTCTAAAACGAAAATTCAAGACAGATTACACTTCTTTCTGAAAACTATTGTGTTGGGATAATACTCTTTTGAGTGAACCAAGCTATTTAAGCAAAAATTTAAGAAGTAGAGCGTCTGATGATTGTCTTTCATGAGTGTAAAGAGTAAATTGGATAAAAATTTGATGCTATAAAAATTGGCTAGACTTAGAATTTTTTGAATCTTCGAAGAAGAAGTCATAAATTAGATTTCACTGGGCTATGAACTAGGGTCATAGGTGTCAAGGTGTCAAGCTCTCCAGCATTCCAAAGCTGAGTGCCTACTCTGTCAGTGTTACATAGTTACCTTCCTTGGGTGACATAAGAGAAGCCCAGCAATTACTGGAGATGTCTAAGAGACCAGTGGGAAAGGTTTATTTGTGGAGTATCAGTATATTCTATCTAGCCCCAACTATCATCACCATCAGGAGATTGGAGAGGGGAAACTTCAGCCTGGAATATCCCTGCCTGTTTTCAAAATGAGGGTACATGAATGTGCTTGCTGGCAATGGCCTCAGCCTTCAGATCAGGGAGATTCATGGTTATACCCTGTGGGCCAAATATTAAACCTGTGGAATGAAGCCAGCCTGTGGAAATGAGCCTACCCAAGGGCCAACAAGCAGAGCATGAGAAGGGAGCTGAACCATGCAAAAGCAGAGAAGAGTTATAAGTGACCAGGGGCATATGGTGTTCCAATTTCTGCATTTGTTTGTTGATTAGAAATAAATCTATGAATTGTACCCCACATATTTAAAATAAAAAAAAATTTTTAAGTAATAAATCTAAAAAAACTGTGAGTACCCAGACTATTCACACTCATTTTTTAAAAATATACTGGGCCACTATATGGGAAGATTTTTCCATTAACTATTTTTGAGATGCCAGGAGTTGGCCATCAATTGCTAGTTATAAAAACACATGGAAATGGCAAGGAAGCTTCACATCAGGCACACTCTCTTTGCTGATCAGGAAACCTATCAGCCATGATTTTCAAAAATATGAGGAACTTGTACTTAGGAAAAAGATGAATGTAGATGGACAAAGTAAAAAGTAAATAGTCCAAATTAGCCTTGAATTCAGTGAAACCATTTTCCTATATGATAGCAAATAATAAATTTTTATCATTTGAAGGAAGTCAATTGAAATTATTTTAGCAGAATTTGAAAAATGTAAATGTGTTATTTTCCCTCTTATGCTCAAAAGCATTGGAGATATGATATTTTTTCTAGATCAGTTATTGATTACTTGAATACCTTAGATCAATCATTGTTTTATTCCTAGTCTATTGGCTGTGAAAAAAAAATGAAGGGGAAAACTAGATAATCTCCCAAAGCATATGCTGGATACTGTTCTAATAGCATCTAAGGAAACTGAGTAGGACCACATAGTCCTACTCAAAGAGTTCACACTACATATCATATGAGGAAATAATGACCCAGATAAATTAATCAACTTGCTTTTTTACAGAGGCAGAGCTGAATTAGGACTCACCTTTGCTAAGTCTTGTGCCCTTTTCATTATATTAATAGGATATAAGTCTTCTAATTGAATATTACTTTCTAAAGAAAAAATAAAATCTCAATTAATACATAAAAAATAATAAAAGTATTTCAAGAGCATTCAAGGAAGACCTCAAAAACAAAAGCAGCAAAAGCCAGAATTGACAAGCAGGACCTAATCAAACTCAAGAGCTTCTGCACAGCAAAAGAAACCAACTAACTTAACAGACAACCTACAGAATGATAGAAAATATTTGCAAACTATACATCCAATGATGGTCTAATATTCAGAATCTACACAGAACTCAATTGAATCTACAGGAGAAAAATGAATAACCCCATTAAAAAGTGAACAAAGGACATGAGCACTCACTCCTCAAAAGAAGACATACAAGTGCCCAATAAACATATGAAAAAATGTTTAACGTCACTAATCATCAGAGACATGCAAATCAAAACTAAAGTGAAATAGCATCTCACACCAGTCAGGATGGTTTTTGTTAAAAAGTCAAAAAATCAACAGATGTTAGCAAGGATGCAGAGAAAAGGGAGCGCTCATGTGCTATTGGTGAAAATGCAAGCTCATTTAACACTTGTGGAAAAGAGTTTGGCGATTTTTCAAAGAACTAAAAATAGACTTCTCACTTAACCCAGCACAATTCCACTACCGGTTATATACTCAAAGGAGTACAAATCACTCTGCCAAAAAGACAACTGCATTCACTTGCTTATTACAGCACCATTCACAATAACAAAAACATGGAGCCAACCTAGGCACCCGTCAGTGGTGGACTGGATAAAGATAATGTGGTACATATACACCATGAAATACTATGCAGCCATGAAAGAGCAAAATCATGTTATTTGCAGCGACGGGGATGCACACAGAAACCATTACCCTGAGTGAATTATCACAGAAACAGAAAACTGAATGCCATGTGTTCTCCCTAATAAGCGGGAACTCAAAAACTGTGCACATGGGCAAAAAGATGGGAACAAGAGACACTGAGGCACTCCTAAAGGTGGGAAAGGAAGTGTGGAGAGTGATAAGGACTGAAAGCTACCCACTGGGCACCCTATTCACCACCTGGGTGATGGGTTCAATAGAAACCCAGGACTCAGCATCATGCAATATTTCCATGTAACAACCCTGCACAGGTACCCCTTGAATCAAACATAATAATAATAAAATAAATATTTTATTAAAGAAGAGGATTCAAGGAACTCCAATATAAGAAAGACTTGTTTGTTTATCATCTGTCACCATGGATAGTAAGCACATAACAATAACTATTTTTGAGTTATGCCTAGTTAGTGTCAATGTTTATTCATGTATTCATTCAATCATGAAACACACAGAGCCAGCCACTTTTAAGTGCCTACTTGTATTTATTTTATAAAGTTTCATGAAACAATATATCTGCCCTCAGGGAACCTGCACTCCAGAAAGGCAAATCAAAAAAGAACATTGTGCGTAAAATCCCAAAATGGTTACAAAGGCCTTCTAAGAGAGTCTAAATGGAACAGATAATTGTCTTGCATTTCATGGAAGACCCAAACTCTTCCCACTGAAAAGAAGAAATCAAATCTGTAATTACTTTCATTTTAGAGGGGACATAGGCATGGATTCTAAAGATCTAATTGTGATGGTTGTTTTCTTAATTACTCTAATTTCTTTGTAGAGAACACTGCTTTACATCAATTGAGGAAACCTCAGTAGTCAATGATCACTGAGGACACTGTTACAAGTATTTGGAAAGTATCAGAGCTCTGGTGCTTATCACCCCTTCAGATGATATAGCCATTCTGAGATAGTCCCTGTTTGTTTTATGGATAAAGGCTTTAAATTCTGATATAAAAGGGATTTTTGTACATGGACATAGAGGAATGACAAACCTGCCCCATGGGCTTCCTTTTTAAGAACATGCAGTCACCTCCTCACCATCATTTCATTGATGCCAGAAAAATTCCAAATTCAGTCTCCACCATTCATAAAGATTTGATTGCCAGAATTCTGTCAAATGACAAAAATCACACACAAAACAGTTTAAAGATTCTAGAATTGAGCAGCACGTCATTCTGTAAAATAGAATGGATGCTCCCATGAGTTGAGTAGAAGAATTTGGCTTTACAGGCAGAAAATGTCTGAGGAAAGTAGAAATATAGAGTAAAAGGTGGGATTGGTCACTTCAACATTACTTTCCTTATACGGTTAAAAGAGAAGGGACTCATTGTGCCAGCTAAACTGGATTCCTTCTGATTGATTGCTATGAATCTTCTGTTATTTGAAAACTGGCCAGTTTCAGAGTTCAGTTTGGTTCCATGGCACCTAACACAAGTGAATGATTCCATTTTAGTTTGGTCTGGGCTGTTGGACCCTCTTGAAGAAAACTACTCCAAAAACTATGGCCCCCCCATAAACTTCCTTTAACAGATTTATTAAGGCATTCCTTCTACTAGATTAGAAGAAGTGGTATATTGCACTATTCTCTGAGAGCCAGTCTTAATAGGGACATGGACAGAGGGAGAATGAGGGCATTAGATTCCTGTTAAGGAAAAAGCAGTGGGAGACATTCCAAAGCAGAGAAGATGCAGAAAGATGGAACTGAGGACAAAATAAAATAAATAAAAATGTTTAAATACCTTGAAAAATATTTGACTAGAACTAGCCTTGCCTTGAATTTTTAGGTTTCCCATCTTTTTAAAATGCAATATTAAATATAAACTTTTAAGCAGTTAGGGAGTATTTGGTATTAACCATGAAGTAGCATCTTATTTCTGGTAGAGTCTGTCTCACTTGGTGTAATGAATGTGTTCCTGAATGATTATTAAGAAATCAAAGTTTGTCAGATCCAACTGCACACCCGTATTTCCTTGTATCTCCAAAGCCTATTTACAAAGTTACAAAGATCAAATGAGATTATCTATGGAAAAACACTGCGAATATTTTAACAATTTACACAACTATAAGTTATTTGCATGATTTTTCCTTTAAGAGATGGAAAGAATTAAGAACAATCCAAAGGTCCTTTAATAGAACTAACTAGGAATGAGTCAAAAATATTTAGTACAAGTTATAATATTAACTTCCTGGGAAAATTTTTGTAGGTTTTTGCCTTTTGACCTACTGTTTCTAAATATATACTATGGAAAAAGTACAGTGTGTTTGGAGGCAGAAAAGATGGAGAAAAAAAGATACACAGATTTATAGGTAAAGTGAATTTAATAGTCTGAACCAAAAAATCATGCGAGATTCCAAAAAGTTTAGTATCCACCCATGAGATGAAGATTTACACTAAAATGATGACATTTTTGGAATATCATAATTACAAATGATGACATTTAAGCAAAATTTTGCCATTAAGCATGTCCTGAGAAAGTCAAGGATATTTAGTTTTCTGTGAATGAGCTTAAGTCCCTAAAGCTAGTTTGGAAATGTGACAGGTGTTATAGGTTGGGGTAAAGGAAACAAATTCTGAATAAAGATTGAGAAAGAGACTGAAACACAGGTGAAATTGGCGGAATGTTCTGTGTCATTTTAGACAATTCTCAAAGGAAGACATACAAGCGGCCAACAAACATGAAAAAATGCTCAGCATCACTAATCATAATAGAAATGCAACCAAAACTACAGTGAAATGCCATCTCATACCAGTCAGAATGGCTATTATTAACAAGTCAAAAAAACAACAGATGTTGGTGAGGATGCGGAAGAAAAGGAACACTTGTAAACTCTTGATGGTAATGTAAGCTAGTTCAGCCCCTGTGGCAAACGGTTTGGAGATTTCTTAAAGTACTGAAAATAGATCTACCATTTGACCCGCAATCCCATTTTTGGTTATGTACTCAAAGGAATATAAATCATTCTACCAAAAAGACACCTGCACTTATATGTTTATTGCAGCACTTGTATGTTTATTGCAGCTGTATTCACAATAGCAAAAAAACCCCAGAATCAACCCAGCTGCCCATCAATGGTGGACTAGATAAAGAAAATGTGGTACATATAGTCTATGGAATATTAAACAGCTATAACAAGGAACAAAATTTTTTCTTTTGCAGCAACATGGATGTAGCTGGAAGCCATCATTCTAAGAGAATTATCACAGAAACAGAAAACAATACTGCATGTTCTCACTCATAAGTGGGTACTAAACACTGGGCACACATGGGCACAAGGACGGGAACAACAGACACTGGGCACTGCTAAAGGAGAGAAGGAGGGAGGGGGAATAAGAGATACAAAACCACTCCTCAAGTGCCATGCTTCCCACCAGAGGCTTCTCATCAGAAGCCCAAACCTAGTCATTGTGCAATATACCTATGTAACAGATCTTCACATGTGCCCCCAATTCTAAAATAAAATAAAAATTTAAGGAATAAAAAATACAAAGTCCTTAACTCCCTGGACCCAACTAGTTTCAGTTCCCTCCTCTCTATATTGTTCACCATACACACCAGTCACTCTGGATTCTCACTCTTGCCTGAACACGTCAGTCCCTCTCATGCTTCCATGTCTTTCTCTATACTCTGCTTCTCTCCCTTCTCCTCCACCAGGCAAAATCCTGTTCTACCTTCCTCGGAGAATTCTTCTCTGACTGCTAATCCCTGTCCCATCAGAATTGTCTCTTCCTCAATCATTCTTCCATAGCCCTTTCTTCACACCCCTGTGGCTAGGCGCTAACCCTGGCGTATTACAATTAATCAGTTTATGTGGTGGTATCTCAAACAGACAGTAACCAAATGCCACTATCTGACAAATTAAAGAAAATTTACAAATGTCAAAAAAAATGAACAAAATAAAATTTTGAATCTTATAAAGAATATTTATAGAAGTGAAGGGCAAGGAAAACAGACTGAATAGGGATATTGTGAGAAAGGTGCTGAGATCTGTCCCAGAAGAAAGTTCAGTGGAATTTGTAAATATTAATAGACACTTTAAAAGCAGGATAAAGCCCTAAAAATGGAGTCAGTGAAGACTTTGCAGTCCCAGGTTTATAGTCACAAAATAGAGGACACCAAACTCAGGAAATACCACTTCATAGTTCCACACCCTAGTATTTTCGGTGAAATGGGTGCAAAAGGGTGTCTTTTCTCATCACCAGCTGACTTTTGCAACTATCTGCAGTTCTTTCAAAAAACAACTTCACTGAGGTATAGTTTAGATATTATAATATTCACCAGCATTAAGTGTACAATTCAAGGACTCTAGGTAAATTCACTGAGTAGTACAACAAATCACCACAGTTCACATTGAGGACATTTCCATTACCCCTTTAAGATTCCTGTTTACCATAAATCTCATTTCTAGTGCCCAGGCAGCCACTAATCTACTTTCTGTCTCTATCCATATACCTTTTAATATAAATGGAATTATGGAATATGTGATTTTTTTAAGTCTGGCTTCTTACACTTAGAATAATTTTTAGAGGTTTACTAATGTTGCAACATGTACCCCTATTTTATTTCTTTTTATTGCTAAATAATATTTTATTGTATGGATATACCATATTTTACCCATTCACTAGTTGATGGACACTTGGGTTGTTCCTACTTTGGGGCTATTATGCATAAGGCGCTATAAACATCTACCTAAAAGGTTTTGTATGGAAATATGCTTTCATGTAGATATTCAGGAGTGGAGTTATTGAGTCATATGGCATATCTATGTTTAAGACATTGCCATACTGTCTTCAAAAATGACTGTATCACTTGACAGCCCTACCAGCGATGTGTAATGATTCTGGTTTCCCCAAATCCTCATCAATACCTGCTACTGTCTGTTCTTTTGATAATAGTTATTCTGGTAGGTGTGAAGTGTCAGCTCAATGTAGTTTTAATTGCAATTTCCTAATTATTGATAATATCAAGCATCTTCTCATGTATTTTATATTTCTGTGTCTCTTTGTGAGGTATCTTCTGAAACTATCACTTTGACTTTCTGGATTCTGCCCAGAAGTTTCTTGTTTAGGTGATGGAAATGCATGAAAGGGCATGTACTGTAATTTTTTTTTAAAGGTTAGCAAGCACTCCTAAAACTTTGCAAAGGAGAAGTCCTTTTTTGCTGCTAGAACTATCGTATAGGAAAGGCAGTCTCACAATTGTAAAAACTTGGGATGTTTATTTTTCTTTAGGGTTTATTTTTCTTTTTTCACTAAGCTAAGGGCAAGACTGAACTACCTCAAGGCTTGTTTGCTTTCTCAGCAGGATAAAGAAAGCGGGCAAAGAAAGAACAGCAAAACAAGGCAGAATTCCTCTGGAAAAAAGTACTGAAAGAAAATAACAGTAACGCCAGGTTAGAGAAACGATATCCATAGAATTAAGGTTTACTTGAGTAACGATGCTGATAGAAGAATTATGCAAAAGTACGAGTTCAGGGCCTATTTGAAATGGATGATAGAATTTTTCTAATGTACAAACCCTCTAACAGATGTAATTAGCTTATTATGCTAACTTGATAAATAGCTACTGAATATCTCTCTAAATTAAATTGACCTCGATCTGTAAGGCGCATAACTTTCAACAAAGGCTTGTTTTGCTTGCTGAAAAACTCACACAAGGTGCTAAGATGGACATCACATAGGTTTTTGGGAAACTCCTCTGCAGACTACAAATCATTTTTAAAGTGGGTTGCATTGTAGGACCACAAAATCTTTGTGCTAGTCAAACCACTTTTTTGACACCTGTGAATTTGTTTCTACATCACTGCTTTGTGAATATCACATGCAGTTGTTTGTGGGTTTAAAATCTCTGGAGTTCTATTTAGATCTTTTACCAAAAGTGATCAAAAAGGTAAATTTTTCTTATTTTTTCAACTAAATTTTGTTTGCTTTGTTTCTTGGTTTGGTAAGGGATATCTGAGTGCTATTGATACTAGCTGCACTGCAACCTATTAGGAACTTCAATGTATCATTAAAAACAGTGGTGGATTGGGCATAAGATAGTTGTAGGATTTTATTTTGCCTAGTACAGCATTACACAAAGTTGTGAGTATAACATTGTAGATATATTTCAATTTATGACTTATAAATAACCACAGCATTTCAGGCTAGCTAAATATATCTAAGAAGGTACTTTTTAACCTCATCTGTAAGAGAATTAAAAGAAAAAAGGCTTTTAATTTGAACAGTGGCTTTTTGGTTTTATTCTGTTTTGGTTTCCCCCTCTTTTTAGTGAAAAGTCCAGGGATAGAATCCAGATCATGTGAATTTGAATTCTACCACTAGTGATGTCGGTCAAGAGAAATTCTCTGATTTTCATTCTTCTCATCAGTAAAGTGGGCATAATGTACATTATTAATGTACATTATTAATGTAATGAATCATGATATTAATTTTTCAGTTTCATTGACCAATAATGCAAAGGTTTTGATGAAACATGGCTTATACATTTCTGTCATCCTTGATGTTCATCAGTTTTTCTTGCAAAATAATTGAATAATGGCTACTTTTAGTATTAAAAAAGTTCAAAACTCACTTCAATTCTACATTTATAAAATTATTACAAAGATTTAATATTTATATTTCCAAATTATGACAGTGTATAGATGTGTGAATTCCTATAAGTCTATTCATATATCAATTTTGGCAATAAAATTACGTAATAATTGGAATATTTCTAAACATTTGTTTCAAAAATACTTTTACCTTAGTACGAGTCTCAGCATAAGGTAGTCACTTTATCATTAATCATAAATAGACCAATATTACAAAATGCTGGCAAGGATCTTGAGCAACCGGAATTCCCATGCACAAATGTAAGTTGGGACAAGTTCATGGAGAAAGTTGCTTGAAATTATCCACTAAAGCTAAACGTATGTGTACTTTATGATCCAGTCTTTCTACTTTTGGGTAAATACCCAACATAAATGAATGCTAACAAGTAACACATTTATAAGAATGCTCATAGCAGCTTTATTCACAATAGCCAAACACTGGAAATACCCAAATGATAACAGGAGAATATTTATCCTCATCATTGTATAATAATAACTTTTTATTTATATAACACTATCTTTTATTCAATATTTCATTTATACTTTTAATAAATAACATAAGTGAATCTCATAGATATAAAGTTGAGTAAAAGGAGCTAAACACAAAAGAATGCATCCTGATTTCATGTATATAAAGGTCAAGAACAAGCAAAACTCATCTATGATGACAGTAGACAGAATTATGGTTACTTTTGCACTGATTCTGGGGGAGACAAGAAATGCTTCTGGGGTGCTGGAGGTGTTCTAAATCATGACCTCACAGGTGTGTATATGTATGTGAATATATGTAAAAAAAGATATATGTAAAAATGTATTAATCTGTACCTTTCAGACTTTCATGATCATTATTCGTTTTATTACAGAATGTCATGGAGATTCTACCATTTAAAGATCTTGTTTTTATAAAGTTATCAACGTACAAGTTGCAGAACACCCACTCTTCCTACAGGGTAGACATAGACACAGACACAGACACAGACACAAACATTGACACTGACACAGACACAGAACAACAGACTCAGACACAGATACAGATACAGATATAGATATAGATATAGATATAGGTTCTACCAAAGCTGACACATGACTGCTTGTCGTATAGTGCAAAGTAAATTAAAAAGTTAATTATAATTTATTTCTCCTGTCAGGAGAGGGAGGCCACATCTCATCAATAAGGGTACCTGCATGGTGAACATTTATATACCTAACCCTGAATTGTACCCCACATGTTTAAAATTAAAAATAAAAATAAATTTCTCATATTAGATTAAATAAATTGAAGTTTACATGGTTTCTTTCCACTTAAATGATTTATTTGTATTTATTCTCAGCAAATATTCTTGTCCCCTCCCTTTACATCTTCCCAACCCCTATACTCAACTTTGGAGACTTGAGGCAGGCAACAGCTGCCTGTCATAATAAACAGAAAGATAGTTGCTCAGTAAATTCCTAAAGCGAAAATGGATAGTTATGTATTTATCATGAGTTAAAGCAAAAAGTTGGAAAACTTTTACTAAAAGGGCCAAATAATACATATTTTAGGATCATATGGTCTCTGCTACAACTACTTAAATCTGCCATTGTAGCCTGCAAAGACATGTTAAAAAGAAAGTGGCTGTATCCCAATAAGACATTATATGTACATTGACTTTGAATTTTATAGCATTTCACATCACAAAATACCATTTATTCTTTTTTTTTCAGTCATTTAAAACGTGAATCATTCTCAGCTTGTGAGCCATATGAACACAAGTGACAAACCAAGTTTGGTTCTCAGGATTTAGTTTGTGGAGCCCTGATTTAGAGTCATATAATTCTAAATGGTAATCAACTTATAGAGAATCCCAGTCCCCAGTTCCATAGGAATACACAGCATCACTTCTAATAGGTTGTAATTGCCATATGCTGTTAGGGGGTGCTTTCATTTATTGTTCCTTTAAGAAGAATTAAATATCATGTTTAATATCAGAAGATTTGTTTCTTCTTCTTTGACATGATTTTAATTCATAGAACTTCTAATAAAAGAAGATAGTTTGCAAAAAATTTCCACAGATGCTTGAGGCCTAGACAATTGCAGTTACAATGTCAATAACAATCACAGCACTTTTCTGAATTATCTTAGTTCTAATTTGATAAATAATTCATTTTAAAACCTTTATTTTGAAAAAGTTGAGAACAATAAAATAGCTAAGGCAGTATAAAATGCATTTGTTTGAGTCCCACTGGCCAAGTTCTGTGACTCCTTCCTGGGTTTCTGTGCATCCTCACACCCCAGGGAGCATATGTTCACTGACATTCCAGCAGATCAGAGGTGTAAGTAACTGCTCCACACAGCGTAGCATTTTCAAGACAGGTTTCCAAGTTGGTTTCCCTCAATTCCCCGCACTATATGCCAAAAGATGTGAATGACAAAACTTTAACCTGATTATTTAACTGTCTCTCTCATTCTGTCATCCAAAATCAGTGTGTTTTTTTTCTGTGATCAGTTCTATGTGCAATTTTTAAATTGTCATTTATATTCAGTCTTAACAATGTAAAAAATTCTCTGAAAGGGTAAATTTGAGGAATGATTTCTCACTTCTTTGTGCCTCCCACCCATTCAACCCCAAATGAGAGGATCCCTTAGTCACAGCAACAGGACAAGAGGATGTGGGGGGCAGTGATTTCCCATGAAGGTGCAATCTGTGTACAGAGAGCTAAAAGCACACCACTGCATGTGATGGGTTCATCCCCAGGAAACTCTCCAGGGTGTCTATGTTCCATTATAGAATCAGTACGTCATAACTATCCTTGTCTTCTTTCTTCATTTAGGGTGGGTATGGGGTAGATTTGAGAGACTTGAAGCAAGATAAGTATAGAGTAAACAGAAGAATGAGCCCAGGAGGAAAACCAAACTGAACTTGAATCTTAACTCTGCTCCTCATTATCGATGCAAATAGATACTTATTGAACACCTGCTCTGTGTTGGAAACTTTACATAAACTCTTTCAGTGGTTAAAATAAACAAGCAGAGATGAAGGAACAAAAGCTGTCCCTTATTTAGCTGATGCACAGCAAGGAGGAAAGCCTCTGAAGGAACTACTCCAAAGAAATGAAAGAGACAAAGGTTTTTGTATAAGGCTTTGTTTCACATATTATTCAAATGACCAGGTTGGCTTTGTTGAACTTTTGACTCCATGACAACAGCAAATCCTGCGTGTATGCTGGTGTGTGTCCTGTGGTCTACTTTCAACCTAAAATAGTATACAACATATTGGTTGTGAATATCTGGAAATTAGGATGTCAATTCTGTTTTCCAGAAGACAAAGATCCAGAGTTGCTTCTGAGAATTGAGCTATGAGAACACCTATGGGAGAGAGAGAACAACTCTAACTGGTTTTACTTAGTGAACTTCCAAACAATTACTGAAATGTCATCAGTCATTAGACTACTTATGCAAGTAGCAGAGAAGATGTGTTTCTAACTCAGCCTCCTCATCCTTTTCTGTCCTTCCCTGTGATTCAGGAGGAAGGACGCTGGCTTCTTGTCCTACAAAGATCACCTGCCTGTGAGCCAAGTGGTGGTTGGAGACACTGACCGACAAGGTTCAGAAGCCAAACTGAGCGTGGGTCCTCTGCGCTGCCAAGGAGACAGTAAGTTTGCCCAGCATCTGTGGCACTTTCTTATCACATTTGAATAGTGTTTCCAGGCTTCTCTGTGGCTCCTAGAGAAATATCACGCAACCCAAGCAGAGTAACATAGAGGAAGGCAACAGCCATAAAGCCTCCAGTACAGCAGCTTATATTTGGGCATAAACTGTGGATATCTATCTTCCTTGTATTTTCATATGTAACAAGTTTGACTACCTAAGTTTATGGTGATATAAATAGCAATGCTAATAGCATAAATGCAGCATTCAACAGCTGTGATTCCTCTGAGTGCTGCTGTTAATGCCATTAGCATGACTATTTATATCACCATAAACCCGGTTTATGGTGATATAAATAGTAGCATTATGGCTTAATGTATCATTGTAAACTTGGATTATGGCCATATAAAGTTTGACATTATTGCTATCAAACTTCATCATCATCAGAGCTTGATGGTCCCTTGTAAGCCCAAGATTGTTTCTGTAACTACGTCTTGCTTTCAGGATTAGGCACCCCAGAGAGGAATTTGGGACTGCTAGCTTAGACAGTGGGAGGTAAGGGAGTTGGAGTGATGGCCCCACCTAATTAAGGGCACCATTAGGATTTTATGTTGTCTGATACCCTTCAGTGTGCTTTATGTGCAGTCAGAGGAAATGGTGACAAGGTTGCTGTGGGGATTCTGCAATGAGTGCCCTGGGTGTCATTTTCCTTCTTCTTTTTGGCACACACGTGATTTGGGTGAATCTCCTGAGAGTTCTATGCTTTTGTGATTGTGTACTAGACATCAGGAGACCTAGATTCTGCTCATCACATCGCTGACTTGCCAGGAGACCTCAGGCAAAGCCCTCCATTTTCTCAGCTGTGGCAATGAGAATATCACCTGCATCCCAATTCCTCCTGGGGAGACTGTAAAGATTTTAGTGCCTAGATTTGGATTTCTCCTAGCAAAGCATTATGTGAGATGGAATATTATTACCACTTTTGTAAATCAAGGGAGAATTAGACCTAGTCAATAATAAATTATTGCATCCATTCAAAGAGGTGTCCTAAGGAATGTAATGATGCATGCTTAATTGTTTACTACTTAGTAAACCAGGGCTGTAAGCAATTAAGAGATGCGATGTTACTAATACAAAAGAGAGTTAGACTTTACACTGATTTTTTCTACTTATGTTGAAAATGCTGCCCGTAAAATTGAGATTGGTCAAAAAATATCCTTATTGTGCATTTATTGCTAATTTATATAATAATAATTTATCTGGTCCAACTTAGTAGACTTATGTAGGAAGAAATTTAATATCACCTGCTTAAGAAAATTATATTGTATAAAATAATAACAAATCTGCAATTTAAATATTCTAAGAGATGAATAAAATTAGCCTCTCGTGTGTTGTCAATTGAAATTCAGTTTCATTTTGTAATGATTACACATTAATGTATCAAAATATTTCTGGCTTATCAATTCTAATTCTGAAGTTAGCTTTGAATTAGAGAAAGGGTTCTATTAAGTAATTGATTAACTTAATATATTTATAAAATTCTATTTCTGCAAACATTTATTATTATTCTTAAAGAGAAGATTCCAGAAATGTTAAATAATATATGCTGTAGTATATTAACAGTTTATGGCTAATATTAGCTTGTTTTCTCTTAATCAATAATTCAGTCCTTAGGAAAAATTTCTTGTGAGGCTGTTAATTTATTTAGCACTTTTCTAGATACTCTGGAAAATAAGAAAAAAAAATTTAAACCATATTATATGAAATGCATATAAAAATATTGAAAAACAGCATAGTTTGTAATATAATATTAGATTTTATGATATAAAGTTATAGCAACTGACACTCAAGAAAGGAGCAATAGATGGTATATTTCAGGCAGACTTTATTTTTAAAAAGAGAAAATAGAAAAAGTATAGCGATCAATTTGAGTTTCTATTCCAGGGCTGTTGTTCTTAGAAACATTTTTTAGAACCCATTAATAAAACAAACTGTTATCTTTTTTATTGACACTGCATGATCTCAGCATATTCATAGTACTGTAGCTTTAGAGAGACTCTTATAAACCATATTACCTGATATGCCATGAAAAAAAAAAAGCAGTCAATATTTAATTACAATTATGTGGAATCTTTTTTGTGTTTGTGAGAGAGAGAAAAATCACCTTTTTCTTCTCCAGGCAATTTAGAATAAGTATTATACCTTGTCCATGAGTTGCTGGGTAGTAGTCAGCAGTTTTGAGGCCCACATTCACTTTAAGAACATCCCTACATGAACACAGTAATGATAGAGTGTTCCGTGTCATATATGTTTTTACACAAATATGGATCTCTTTGGATGCATACAGCCATCTGTGAGGTAAGTAAGGCAAATATTAGTCTTTCTGCTTTACAAATGAACAGAATACTTCTACAAAAATGGCACTTTTACAACAAATTTCTGAACATACTTTCAGTCTCTGAGAGACTCTAGGACAAAAGATAGAGCAGAGAATAGAAACAGCGTTCTCTGTACAAAGTCAGGATAGTTTTCTTGACCACATTCTCTTCCCTGAGACAATTGCTGATTAAATTAAAATATCTTTAAAATACTTCATTTGGGTCTTATCCTATCACTAGCCCAGCTGCCCACGTCAGTTACCAACACATTATATTCATATAATTTTAAAAGTGGTATCGTGCATTTATCCTGTTGTTTATAGAGATTAACTTATTTGTGTAGCTTACTGAAGTCTGTTCAAAGCTACAGATTAAAATATATATATACTGCTGAAAATGTCTCTTTATTAGCAGAGTTGAGTGATGACAGCCTTCAGAAGCTGTCTCTTGAATTAGGCCCCAGTTTCTCTATAGTCTCAGAGAATGAAACCGTTTTTTATGGGCTCTGACCAACCGTTTCAGTGACTTTGGTTGATTTCATCATGCCTGCTGAGTTTCATTTTTGCTTTGATTCATCTGAACTCATAGACCCATATAATCAAAATGTTACAGAAAATCAGTGAGTTCCACTCAGGTCAGCTGCATTTCCCATATAGCTATATAAAATACTTATGTCCTTACAGTTTTGTGTGTGTGTGGTTTTCTCTTTCTTTCTTTTTTTTTCTTTTTTTTCAAAGCCTGTCCAAATGGAAACTTCAAATCTAAATGTAACTGAAAGTATGACTGGTGATGGATGGTTAGCTAAGATAAAAAGTGTGGTGAGATTACAAATCCCCTGCATCAACCACTGGTACTCACCTAAGAAGAAACAAAAGAGCTATTTAGAGGGTTAAAAACCAATGACTGAGTAGACATTGTTTTCAAATTTAAACATGCAATCATTCTTGGAGATAACAGCTAAACTTTCACAAAATTAATTCAAAAATGAAAGAGTTCAATTTTTTGGAGATAGAAATCTTATTTATACCATGTATCCTGATGATAATTAAATGTAGAAATAAAGTATTTGCTAGTTATTGGCTATATGAGGTAAAAATTTGCCATAACTCTCTAGGGATAAAGAAATTATAAACACTTCATTAAAATCAAGTTTGCTATAAAAGTGAGTGTTTTCAGTAAACCAGGATATAGAAACAATTCAGGATAATGTGTTACTCAGGGACTTCTTTCAGGGTCATGCCAGAAACTCTCTCTGATTGTTAGACTGGCAGGCGGAGCATTCAAGTCACATTGGAGGATTAAGATGCAAATTCAATTTCTTAGAGCTACAGAGGTAAGCCAGAGAGACAAAGAAGAAAAGGCAAGACAGTAGACACCTCCAGTTCTGGCAGAGACAAAGCCACGTGCGAAAGAAATAAAGATGTTGATGGAGATTCATCCAAATGATGGGGGTCATTTGTTCTTTGACAAGATAATCATACATGCTAGAGTAACAGACCGCACTCTCTTTGCTGAAGGATCTTGCAAAACAGGACCATACCCTGCCATCCCCTTACCAAGAAAGGCAAGGCAACACCTGCCTCTCCACCTTGTTTCTGCACAGATGAAACATTTCCAAAGGAGTATAGATGAGGGTAACTCTCTGTCAGATGTACTCGTGAGTGCACACAGGCCATACAATCACCCTATGAGCCTCTCTTTTCCACACACTCTGTGCAACAAATGAAGACTGGAGGAGAGAGAGAGACCACTTCTCACCTGGACTTAGGAAGCAATTTTTCTTGTGGAGAGGAAGCAGCTCTCCTGGTTCCAGAGAAGAATTTACAGTTTGTTTATCTCCTTCTTTGCAACTTCATGCATGAAAGAGACAAGAAAGAGAGAGAATCTAGCATGCAGGTTCTGAGCTAAATAATTTCTATTCATTTTCTCTTTTTTCTTTTAATTTTTTTTAATTTTAAGGATGTGGGGTACAATTCAGGGTTAGGTATGCAAATGTCCATTCTGCAGGTACCTTTGTTAATGAGGTATGCACCCCCTTCCCTAGGCAGAATTGGCACTACTGCCAATTTGCTTCTTCACCCCACTCCTGGCAGTTTCCCACTACTGCCAATTATTCTCTGATAGTATCACCATAATTGTTCAAGTTCCGCTTATGGGTGAGAACATGTGATACTCAGTTCTTTGTTTCTGTGAAAGATCTGAAAAAATGCTCAGCCTCACTAGTCATCAAAGAAACATTTTCTCCCTTGACTATCACAACATCTGTATGATGTTGATGCCCATATACCAGTGAGGAGACAGAAATAGTGTTATTAGGTGGTTTGCCAATCATTTTCAGAGCTGAGGCCAAAATCGATATGGTTCCAAAGTCCTCATTTCTACTACACTCTATTAGAGTTGATGTTAGGACAAGATTGGGAAAGAAAAAAATAAATTCCTTATACTTTCAGGGGATGGCTAGGTCTAGCTGTTTGCTAACATAGGGGCTAAGGGAAATGTCTCCTCTGTTCTCTGAAGGTTTGCTTGAAAAATCAACTCACAAAAGGCAAATGAATTGGAGAAAGGAACTATAAGACTTACTAATGTGCATTTGGGGTACATCTCAGAGTGATCACCCACACCCCAACCGCAACAGGTTCAGAAGCTTGTGTACCATTCTGTCGAAACCAGGTTATCAGAGGAGGGCTAGAGGAACTCTGTTGAGGGAACAACTAGGGAGAATGAATCAATCTGGGAATGGAGATTAGCTTGTAAATAGTTCTTTTTGATAGTGAAAGTGAAATTTCTCTTCTCCTCCCACCTCATAACCTGTTTTGCCAGGATAGCCTATAAGCTTCTAAACCCCACTGGGAAATGAGTAATCACTCTGTGGTTCTTCTCCTGTATAATAGTAAATAAATGGGTATGCCTTTTGAGAGTTGATATTTTTTTTCAGCAAGGGAGGTGTGTCTTACTCATAAAAAGGGCTTCTCTACTTATACAAAGTTCTAGAAGCAGAACTAAAAAGGAGAACTGACAAGAAACTGCTCCTAATCTATCCTTAGTGGAGAAAAAATACTTCTTGCATTTATCTCTTTTTAACAAGTCATAAAATAACTGATTGTTCCTTTACCCTTTTTGCATTTATTCTGCCTCCCCTGACAGTGGGCTCTTTAAAAGTAAGAGCAGAGTTTTTCTCATTCACTGTATTCTTGGCACCTAGAATGAATTCAACAAATATTTGTTGAATGAGAAATAAAAAAGAGAGACTATATCAATGCAAAGGAGAGGTCATGATAAAGCCAGGTTTGCCTAGAACTCAGCTTCTGCCCTTATAGCATGCTAGCAAAGAAATCACAGAACCCTGGGGCTTTGAGATTCCCTATGGAGTCACAGATTCTGAGTGAACTAATTTTCTGTGTGCAATCCATATTATAGAGCCTATTTCCCTAAAACTCTCCACTTCCTCCTCGAGTGCAGCCTTAACTCTGCCCTTTCCTGTTTAAAGTATTTTCCTACGTTGTATGCTCTGATTTCTGGCTCCGTTCACTTCCCTGTACTTTTGCTCAAAAAACTTAACTCTGATTCACCCTCTCCTAGAAAAGGAAGGTTGCCTCTGGGCAATCTGTGTAGGATGATAATAGTTGTATTATATATAGGACCACTTTCTCTTTCTCTCTCTCCATCCCCATCCTGGCCATTAACCACAACCTCTTTACTTGGGCTTGAGCTTCACATCATGTTGCTTTTCCAGAGTGGGTAAAATTTGAACACTAACGTAATTATTTCCTGAAAAGATGCCCCAAATTCTTTCTCTTTCTCCACTGCTCCCCACAAAATGTAGCTATATATACTTGCCTCAAGTACAGCTCAAAATAAGAACAAAGAATCATAGCATCCTAACGGTGGAAGAGTCTTAAAGATCATCCAGTGCAGACCTTTCATTTCACAGATGAGGGATCTGGGTCTGAGGAGGTTAAGTGACTGGCCCAGAGTCTCACAGCTGGCTTGTGGCAGAGCAGATCAAGGGAGAGTTTAATATAGTCTTCATCTTTCATAATTCCCTAGGGCAAGGATGAATGTTGCGACCCAAAGAGGAAACTTTGACCTGGAACCCTGTCTCTGGTTCCCTGCCTGTCAACAGCTGAGCAGTGCCATTGCTCCTAATCTTACCCCACTGTGAGATCAGCCATTTGGAAACCTTGATAGAAAACCCACAGGCACAGAAGTGAGGGATCGGTGGCAGAAAGTTGATGAATTCTACTTTTTCTTTTACTTCTCATTCTAGCAATTTTGGGAGTTGATAATAGAAGAAGAAGTGGGGGGGGGAAACCTGGAGTGGTGTGTGAAAATTATTAAGCTCTGTTTTTTTCTTAATGTCCCAGCCTTCCCTGCTATTGCCAAGGGCTACTGACAACTCAGAGTGGCTCTGAGAACTAGTGGAAAGAGTGAAATTTTCAGGATTACAATCTTGGCTGATTCCCATTAATGGATTGAGCCCTCTGGGCACATCAAAAGTCAGCTCCAATTACAAAAGTAGCAACTTCTGCTACTGGAAGGAAGTCTTCCCTTTTGTCTTCCAGACTCCAGAATGACTTTACACAATTAGAAGAAATGGACAACTCTCAGGGGAGGAATCGGTTCTCTAAGATTATTTGACTTTAGCTGCAAACTTACGGTAGCAATGAGAAGTAAAATGAGTTACCCTTTGAAAAAAGTGTTTCTATTTTACAATTGATATGATTTTTTTGTGCATGTGATCAATTTTCTCACCTGTTCTTTCAAACACCATTTGTATTTGGAGAGATGCCCCTACCCCACAGAGGAGCTAATCAGCAAGAGGGAGATGATGCCAGACTTGGTTCTGCCCATCTGTCTGGCAGGGTGAGTCCTGCTTCCCCTGTGTCCTCTCTCTGAGCACCTGGCCCTTCCTGAAGTTAGCACTCTCTGCAGAGGGCCAGCATCCCCAGATACAGGCAAGGCTGTAACTACAATAGGTCTTTTGGCCAATGGGCAGCAAGTCAGTACTCCAAGACATATGGTTGCAGTAGAGAAAGAGATTTAATCATAGGGTCACTAAATAAGGAGAAGAAAGGAAACCTCAAATCCATCTCCCTGAGGAGTTTGAGGTTAGGGATTTTTTTTTTTTTAAGACAGGGTCTCAGTCACTCAGGCTGGAGTGCAGTGGCATGATCATAGTTCACTGCAGCCTCAAATTCCTGGCCTTAAGCGATCCTCCTGCCTTAGCTTCTTGAGTAGCTGGGGCTACAGGCACGCGCCACATACCCAGCTAATTTTATTTAATTTTTTTCATAGAGATTGGTGTCTTGTTTTGATACTCAGGCTGATCTTGAACTCCTGGCCTCAAGCTATCCTCTCACCATGGGCTTCCAAAATGCTGGAATTATAGACATGAGGCATTGTGCCTAGCCCAGGCTAGGGATTTTAAGGATTTTGGAGTTGGCTGAAGATCATTGATTGGTCAAAAAGTAGAAAGTCATAGGACTGGGAGGTGAGAAAACTATATTCTCATTCTTATTCCATTTTTCTGTGAGGGCTTCAAACTGGTTAGTATAATCTGTTTTGCTGGAATTCAGAATCTGAAAAAAATCTTAGGCAATTCGTAAACAATGGCTTTAGGGTTCTAATGTCAGAGATCCCAGATATAGCAATAACAGGGATGCAAATCAATTTTTAAACAAAAGTATTATGATCCTAACATAAGAAATTCTGTCTATAGGAGCAATAGAAACACAAATGGCCAATATCTAGTGCTAAGTGACTTTCAATAACAAGGAAGTAGGCCAAAGTGCAACCTGATTAATGCTTAATTATAAATATTTTTCTGTTTAAACCTGGCATGCAATTCTTATCAACCCTGTGGTACCAATTTCAGGATATTTTTCTGTAAATTAATCCCTGTAGTTGGTTCCTCTGCTGAATTATCCAACCAATCTCTCTCACTATTTGAAGAGGAGAATTAAGCTTGGTTTATTGGCTCTAAAAATTCCCAGTGTGGAACACACCTGGAACTGAGAAGAAGACTAAGTGAAACAGATTTGAACCCATTCTGAGATTGGCTCCTGAAATTGAATTCCACCTAAGAGGCTTTACTGCGAAAAATGGGACATGGCTCTCATCCTGAATCCGTTTATGTTTTAGTGAGGGTGTAAAATTTAACAAAATGGAGGGGATTATATTGGAAGTTTGGATTGCCAGTGGGAGTTTGGAGGACCTGTGTAGTAGTGCTTTACAAACTTCAATGTGCTTTGAAATCACATGGGGATCCTATTAAAATGCAGATTCAGACTCTAAAAGTCTGGAGCAGGACTTGAGATGCTGCAAGGCACTCCTGCTGCTGGTCTGTGGATTGCACTTAAAGTAGCAACATGACATAGCCATATATTGAACAGCACTAGACTTTGGACTCATACACACCTGGGGCCAAATCCAAACTTTCTCCTTCACCAACCATGTGCCTCTGGACAAGTTCCTCTACCTCTCTGGGCTTCCCCTTCTCACCCACAATCTTACCTCAGCTGCAAATGAAAATCATCATAACTACATTACTGAGGTTGCTCTAATAAAGCCTAAATCTTCCCAGGCCTTGCACGTGGTCAGAACTCTCTTAGTGCTAGCCACCATCATCATTATTATATCCATTCATTGTGGAAAAGAGTGGCAGGCTTGTTACCAGAAGACCTCTGCCCAGCTCCTTGTTCTATATTCCCATCTATGCCCTTGACCCTGGACTCTATACCTATTCTTGGAGAGGACCAAGAATTGGTGCCCGTTCTTGGAGAAGACCTGCCACCCAGCCATTTGAAGGTGATGGCCACAATACCCGTTTAAAACTCACCTGCATTTTCCAAGTTTCTAGGGGCAATGTCCTTCCACATAAGCAATCCTTCATTTTCTTCTCATCACATAGGCCTCAGCTTTGATGTTCATTCTTCCAAGAGAACTTCCTTGTCCACTCAGCTCACATAGCCACTCCACCTCACCACAACCTTTTTTTAAGAACCTGCCACTACCTGAAATCTTTTCTGTAATATACAACCCAATTCTGACATCAACTGCCCGGAGTTAGTATAACCTTCACAAGGTAAAGGCACAGTCCCCAGCAAGACTGCTTTATCTGCGAACACCAGGGGCAAGTCTGGCGGCTTCTCAAGCCACTTGCACTTCTGACAAGTTGGCTACAAATGGGAGTTCTCAATATTTCTTCAGGACCAATAATTCACCAAAATGACTCACAGAACTTAGGAAAGTACTATACTTCCAATCAGAGTTTTTATATAAAGGATATGAGTCAAGACTAGCCAAATGAAGAGATGCATATGATGAAGTCTGGAGAGTCTCAAATGCGAACCTTCTATGTCCTCTTCCTGTGAAGTGAGAATGTATCACTCTCCTGGCATCAGTGTACATCATCAACCAGTGTAGCTCACTCAAGCTTCAGGTGTTCAGACTTTTTATTGGTATTTCGTTATTTAAGTAGGATCAATTAAATCAAAATTTTAAACCCCCTTCCCTCTTCTGTTTGGAGATCAGGCTGATATCAAGAGGTTAAAAGTCTCAACCTTCTAAATCATGGTGGGTCTTCCTGGTATGGCAAACCCCCATTGAAATTACCTGGGGGTCTACCAGGAGTCACCACATTAGCAGAAACCCAGACATGGTCCAGAAGCCCACCATGTATAACAAAGACTCTCCTATCACTTGGAAAAGCCCAAGAGTTTAGAAGGTCAGTCTCAAGAATCTGGAATAAAGATCAAATAACATATTTATTATACATCAATCTGTACTCCACTCCCCACTTTTTTTAATTTTTATTTATTTAATATTTTTGAGTCAGGATCTTACTCTGTCACCAGGCTGGAGTGCAGTGGCACAATCATAGCTCACCGCAGCCTCGACCTCCTGGGCTCAGGCGATCCTTCCACCTCAGCCTCTTGAGTAACTAGGACTACAAGCACACACCTCCTTGCCTGTCTAATTTCTTTTCTCTATTTTTGTACATTATTATCACTCTTGCCCCAGCAGTAGATGGGAATCTTAGGCAGAAGTCTACATCCCAATGCCAAGAACAATGCCTGATACATTGAGGCACTCAGATATGTATTCATTAAGTGAATACAAACAGTTAAATCACAACCAAAGATTTAAATAAGCATTTCAGACTAACAATGGAGATAGTGCTTCAAGGCACTTTGTGATAAATTGCAGAAAACTTGCACAGACAATAATTGTTCCGGGGGTCCAAAGGAGGAGCTTTCATTTGATTTATATGCACAACTAATTTTAACCTCAACAAGGTTTCTGCATATGTATTCATCTTAACTAAATGAAAACTTTTATTCCTTTGTACCTTGAAAATCCCTTGAATTCGATGATTATCTTCAAATTAAGGATTAAAAAAAAACTATTTGCTAAGTTTCTCTGGCAATTCTAAATTAAGATGCACATAAAGTATTAAATTTATAGAACCCATTGTTTAATCTAAATTAGATTAACCACCCCTGGCCTTCAGAGACCCAGGAAGACTCTTCCACACTTTTGTTTATCCATGTCTCAAGGTTATTACTGACAAAATTACAATTAGTCAGTACTTCAAGCCTATTGTTAGGGTGCTAAGCTGTGAGCCATAAACTACCTCACTCTGGCATAATTAAAACCATGTTCCAGTTCACCTGTTTTATGATACCTACTTGGCTTTTCATAAAGCTTCTTTTCACAATTTTAACTACGTGCAAGCCTGGGAAACTTAGGAACTTTTTTGAAGAAAACTTTAAAAATAAGCCTCTGCTTGAAGATTGCTGACAGTTCTGTAATAGTAATCATATTATCATCAGGATTTTTAAAATGCATTCAACTATTGCAAACATTATTTAAGATTTGTACTACTATCTTTAAAAGAATCCTAATTCATACTGCACCAGGTGTGTGCACATAGAAAATAGTGCATTTGAATTGGTATCCGCTTACTGGTGTGATAAACTGCTCTTTGGAATAGATGTACTGTCCCAAAGTAAGAAGAAAAGGTGACTCCTGTGCCCTATCCACACTCAGACATTTTATCTTTGAGTAAGTCCGTGGTCAATGGTCTTAGATTAAATGAATATCTTCAAGTTGCCCCATAAGCAAGGGTGAGGGGATGGGGTGGGGATTTAGTTGCAAGACCAACACTTAATCAAGAATCTCTCTAAGTATATATTAAAAAATACTAGAGTCAGCAAGGATTGTTTGGTCTTTTGATGAAGGAGAAGTTGTATGCCCATTAAGATTCTAACCATGTCTCTTCCATTCAGGGTTTTCTTGACTTACTCAAGCTTTAGACAATAAAGTGGCTCGATAATCTTTTCTGTAATCCCTATGTCTAATGCATTAAGTATTCCTTAATTCAATTTTTGTAGATTACCCTAATCAATTTTGTTTTCTGGTATTCAGGCCTTTAGAAGTTAATTATGTTTCACTGAATAGGAAGCAAATTAGGACATGAGCTTAAAATATGGTCTGTTATTTAACAGAAGTGAATTTTTTGTCTCAAATGGTTTTGTTCTGGTATTCCCATTGACAATATCTGAGAGAATAGTGTAATTAACTCAATAAGTCAGTATTGCTATAGGATAACCACATTGCACTGGATGCTTGATTTACTCTTTTGCTTTGACCAAAGATACTAAATTTGCCCTGATTGCCTCAGTTTCTCCGTATTATTTTTTTAAAAGACAAGAAACAAAAAACAATCCCAGAAATTGAATTTGTAAAAAGAGATCATCACCCAAGCATTAGAGCTGAGAAGATACCCTGATGGATTTTATCTCTTTACTTATGTATCTTTATTTGTTCCAAAGAGATATAGTCTACCTCTTAATTTTTTAAATTTACATATGAAAAATTTTCTGTTATTCTTACATGTAATGTGTAGACAGATACTCCAAAATTAAGTGTAAGTGTTTCTTTGCCTGCAAAACTGAGAATTTACTTGGCTTCTGTTGATAATCACAAAAGAAAGTCATTTGTGTCTCGAATGTCCATAGGAAATGAGCCCTGTAGTTCAGGATAATGTCTATAAGAAAGCAAACTACAGCTTCACTTTGGGGTTCAGGAAAGAGAATGAGCTATTGATTCCACCCTGGTCCCTAGGTGATTATATTATATCTGAAACTGCTGGGCAATATCAAATCCAGATTTTGTCTTATGACTCTACAAATTAGTGAATTATGTTGTTATGGTAAGAGAAGGCAACAGAAGTATCTCTGTTTGGAACGTTGACTCTCAGGACTTTTTACATTTGAGAAAACTCCTAAACTGCTCCTCTAACTCTTCTAGGCTACCTAACTTTAATAGTCAGGCCTCCTTCCCACCTGTTTACTTCCCACTTCACAAGGATTCACTATTAGGGAATCAAGGAAAAAAATGGATGAATTTATTTTTAGAATAAAGTGATACAATCGCCACCATTTCTGCTCTCGTACAGATTTTTCTTTCTGTCTGGTATTGTTAAACACACACATGCATACACACATATACACTCAGGCATGTGTGCATAAATCAGCTTACCCTTGAAATTAGCATTTGTCCTTCCTTACTAATGCTATAGTCACCTCAATCCTGAAACTACCTTAACCCAAGGTAACCACAATTCTGGGCTTGACATTACTTGAGATCAGTGTAACTAGAAGAACTGTTGCTAGAGAGGAGGAGGAAAGCCAAGTGAGATGAGAAGTCAGACTTCTTCTGTCCCATGTTCCCTGGAGGAAACAGAGCTACAGAGTTGAAGACCCCGGTGGAGACCCAGTCAGTATGGCTCCATCCTTGGCTTAAAATCATAGTCAAAGATTTGTCCTAAGCAAGGAAAAATCATCTTTCTCATTCAGAAGTTAAAGCACGTATTAATCCTTAGTTCCGAAGAGGTCTATGTATGTATGGTAAAGAGAATTCTGTAACAGATTTGAATTTGTGACCTTTGGTACAGTCTTTACCAAATAATTTCATGACATTTCACCCAAAAAGTCATTAAGACATTAGAGCATATTCCTCATCTCCACAATCCTTTCTCCACTGAACTAAGAAGCCGAAACTGTGCTTTCCTCTGTGGATTTATTGATTATCATTCTAGAGGTGTTACCCAATAGCTTCCTGTAATTATAGAAATGTACTATAGCCTGACCCAGGTATCCCCAAGACCACCCCCAGGTCTGATTCACTGAGAGTATTCACAAAACTGGGCATATATAATAGTCTCTCCTTATCCACAGTTTTAGTTTCCACAGTTTCAGTTACCTGTGGTTAACTGTAGTCTGAAAATATTAAATGAAAAATTCCAGAAAGAAACGATGTATAAGTTTTAAATTGCACACCATTCCAAGTAGCATGATAAAATGTCTCACCATGCTGCTCCATCCCACCTGGGATATGAATCATCCTTTTGTCTAGAGAATCCACACTGTCAAGGCTACCCACACGATAGTTACTTAGTAGCCGTCCAGGTTCTCAGATAAACTGTCATGGTATGGCAGTGCTTATGTTCAAGTCACCTTTATGTTACTTAATAATGGCCCCAAAGAACAAAAGTAGTGATGCTAGCAATTCAAATATGCCAGAGAGAATCTGAAAAGTGCTTCCTTTAAGTGAAAAGGTGGAAGTTCTCGATTTTATAAAAAAAAGAAAAGAAAATCTTAGGCTGAGGTTGCTAAAATTTGCAGTAAAAATGAGTCTTCTATCTGTGAAATTATGAAAAAAGAAAAAGAAATTCATGTATGGTATACACAGGATTTGTTACCATCCACAGTTTTAGGCATCCTCTGGGGGTCTTGAAAATTATCTCCATTGGATAAGGGGAAACTAACATAGTCATACTCGTGAGTGTTGTTTATTACAGCAGAAGAATACAGATTAAACTCGCAAAGGGAAATGGTACATGGAACAAAGTCTAGAGGAAACCAGGCACAAGCTCCCAACAGTCCTCTCCCTGTGAGTCACAGGGAACACGTTAATTCCCCTGGCTACAAATTGAAACAACAAGTGTGAAATTTTGTCTACCAGGGATTGCCTACCAGGGAAGCTCACCAGAGGATCAGCACCTAAGGTTTCTATTGGGCACTGGTTATGAGAGCAGTCTCTGCTTGGTATGCACCCAAAACCCAGACTCCCAGAAGGAAAGCAGTTGTTCAGCACAAATCACAATATTTGTACAAACAGTTCAGCACAGTAAGAGATGCTTATTAATCAGATAGCCCTCCTGAAACCTAAATTCCCAGGCCAGCCATGGGCAACATTTTGGCAGCATGAGGAAGATGCCTCTCTCCTCTCCTCAGCTCTCTGAACCTTTCTCTATACTCAGGACTCCTTCTCTTTCCCCTTCTTTCCACCAGAATCTTATCCCACATCCAGACCTATGACCTCACACCACCTTGCTTCATACTCCATTTCACACTCTAATTTCATCTTACCTTAAGTAACCTCTTTCCAAAGTCTTAAAACCAGAGAGGAGAACAAAGATGGTGCTATTTTCCTTTGAATTGATCGTTTGTACCTCGTAGCCTGAAGTATCTGTTACATCAAGTTCCTGAGCAGGGCTAGCTACACAATTTGCAAAGCCTTGTGAAAATGAAAATCCAGGACCATGCATTATAAAGCAGAAACAATAGGGCATTAAATGAGTTTAAGTGCCCTTCTAAAGCTACACACATCACACACTCATATTCCTGAAGGCTAGTGAAAGTGCAATGTCAACTCAAGATCCTGAGATTTCTGGAGTATGGCAGTCCTTTCGAGAATTGAATATGCAAGTTTTGTTTCTCTGGTAGGTTTGAACCTCAAGGAATATTCATGTGATGAAAACCAAACTATATGTGGGAAAATAATTAGCACAGGGTTTCTTATAAATACTAGAAAATTATATCATGTTATAGAGAGTGTTCTAAATTTGTCTGATCACAAAAATTACCTAAGCTGCTTGTCAACATGCAGATCCCCAGAGCTCTCCCCTAAAGATTTTAATTCAGATTTTCTAGTGTCAAGCCCAATACTCTGTTTTTAAGAAGGTTTAGAGAAGATTTTTCTAATATGAAAATCACAGAAACTTTGGCTAAAAACACAACATTTGAAGGCAGACAGATCTAGGCTCAAATTCTCCATTTTTCAGTAGTGTGGCATTGGGAAAGCTATTTAACTTCACTAAGCTTCAATTTCCTCATCTGTAAAATAGAGATAATTATGCTTAGTAAGAAAGGTTGCTATGGGAATAAAATAAGACAAATGTATGTAAAAGCTTGAAACAGTGACGGGTGCAGTAATTTCTCAATAACAGTAGTTATAAATATGATACAAAAAGAACTTCTTTAAGACCCTCAGTTTTGTAATACTAGATAAATTAAGTTTAAATGCAAATTGTTAAAGACAATCATTATTATTTCTGTCACATTCGACTCATTCTGAAATCATGAATTATAATCCGAAGTGAACAAAAGGATCAATCAGCTGTCAATGGTAAATGGCGAATATATTTGAGCACTGCTGTAATCTGAAGGTTGGTGTGAACCACTAAAATTCTTATGTTGAAACCTAATTACCCACGTGATAGCTTTAGGAGGTGGGGCCTTTGGGAAGTGATTAGGTCCATGAGGCTAATCCTATTCAGAATTTTCATGAATGGGATTAGCACTCTCATGAAAGAGACCTCACAGAGCTCACTGGGCCCTTGTACTATGTGAGGATGCAGCTAGAAGACCCTGTCTATGAGCCAGAAACTAGGCCCTCATCCGAAGCCAAATCTGCCTTGATCTTAGACTTCCCAGCCTCCAGAACTGTTAGAAGTAAATTTCTGTTGTTTATCAGTCACCCAGTTTATGACGGTACTTTGTTATAGCAGCCCAAGTACACTAACTGAATACAAGTTATTGCGGCAGGCTGCAGATATAGAGGTTTTTTTAAAAAAAATTTACAATCAAGGAGTTGATCGTCTAGTTTAGAATAAGAGAGATAAAAGGATGTATATCTTTAGAGGAAAAAAGAAGGGTAGAGAGAATGAGCAAAGGTCACTTTCCATGGGGATGGATAGAGTGAATAGAAGGCTTGAACTGAAAAATCTTAGACAAGGATTAGCCCAAATATATAGAAGCAAAATGTTTCTGTAGAGAAATATTCACACAACACATACTAAGCATCAGCATACACACTTGAATAAGAAAATTAGACCTAATTTGGAACCAGGAAAACTTCCAAATGCTAAGCCCAAAGCTGAATATACCTGGTAGACAGTGAGAGTTTGTAAGCCCAAAATAGGAGGGTGAGTGGTTAATTTTTAACTAAAATGTTAAACTTTTCATTTGTGCTTAGTTGCAAAAATCTATGTTTATGTGAATTATTTTTCTCCAATGTGTATTTTTTAAAATAAAAAGGAAAATTGCTAATAAAATAAGGTAATTCAATGAAGGGCTCACAATAGGTCCACACCCAACAATGGACCACAACGTAAACACACAATTAAAACAGATTCTTATAATAGAAACTTTTTCTTTAAATACTTAAAAATCTACTAGTTTTAGATAAGCCTTTATTAACAGTATAAAAATTCTCGGATAAAGATAGTATTTTACTGCTTTCAATAAACCTCTAAAGTTATTAATGATTGTTGGTTTTTTCATTTTGCTTCATTCATATTCAGTGATTGTTGTAGGTTAAGTTATGTTATCTCAAAAGATATGTTGACATCCTATTTTCCAATGCCTGTGAATGTGACCTTATTGGAAACAGAGTCTTTACAAATAGAGTCAAGTCAAGATAAAGATAAGGTCACAATGGATTCAGGTAGGCCTTAACACTATATGACTGGTGTCTTTATAAGGAAAGAAAACAAGAAACAGACACACACACACAGGGGAGCGGACCACATGAAGATGGAGACGGAAATTGGAGTTTTCCCGATTTAAGCCAAGGAACAAGAAGGATTGCCAGCTACTACTAGAAGCTGGGAGAGAGGCATGGAACAGATACTCCTTAGAACCTCCAGAAGGAACCAACCCTGCCAACATCTGGAGTTCAGAGTCTAGCCCCAACACAGGGCTAGAGAATAAATTTTTGTTGTTTTGAGGCATCCAGTTTGTGGCATTTTGTTAAAGCATCCTGAGGAGACCAATACAGGGACTATCCAATCAGAAAAAAAATGGAGGCACAATTCATACGGTCTTTCCAACTCCAAGAGGAGTAGGCTGTGTTAATTATGTATAGGACAGCTAAGAATTATTGAAAGGAAGCCAGGCTCGGTGGCTCAGCCTGTAATCCCGCGCCTTTGGGAGGCTGAGGTGAGTGGAT
>NW_007247420.1:300261-380609 GCF_000164805.1 Carlito syrichta
CCAGTAGGCAAGGCTGCAGTGGCCGGGAGCGGCCACTGCACTCCAGTCTGGGTGACAGAGTGAGACGCCAACTCAAAAAAAAAAAAATTGTTGAAAGGACAAAGATAAAGGTGATCGAATCTGATGCGGAAACAGTGAAGACACCCACCACTCTCCTGCAGAGCAGTGCCTTTGAGAAAGGAACAGAATTATCCTCTTCACCGAAGAACCAAGCTCTCTCCTGGTGCCCCTTTGTGTGATAGGCACAGCTACCCTGTGCTCGCCCTCAAGGGGAGAGAGACTTTGTGGTAAGACCCTGGAATGATGATGATGGCAATGACTGTGTAATAATACTTATATGGCAATAATGATAGCAACATCTGTTGCTTATCTGCCACGTGTCAGGTGTAGTTATAAGCACTTGACAGATTAACTCATATAATCCTCCCAAGTATATATTCTATGAAGAAGGTAATATTATTACCCTTATTTTACAGATGGGAAAATCAAAACAGTTTCAGTAATTTTTTTCAGGTGACACAGTGAATGACTGAGCTGGAATCTAAGCCAGGCAAGTTGGTTCCAAAGCTCATACTCTCAGTCTTTAAAGTTTAGCAAGGCTGCACCAGACCTCCAGAAAACCTAGTCATTTTGTATAAAAGAAAGATTCCTTGGCTGTATTCTAACATACTCTGGAGTCTAGAGCACTGTTAAGAGCTGAAGACTCGCAAACATCGGGAAAATATAATGACTGTATTAGTTTCCTAGGGCTACTTTCATAAATTACCACAAACTTGGTGGCTTAAACAACAGAGATTTCTCTAACAGTTCTGGAGGCCAGAAATCCAAAATCCAGGTATCAGCAGGGTCACACTCCCTCTGAAGTTTCTGGGGGAGAATCCTTCCTTGACTTTTCCAGATTCTGGTGGCTTATATAGCAATCGGTCTTCACAAGGGCTTCACCATTATGTGTTCATGCATTCTTTCTGTCTCCTGTAAGGAAATTAATTGGATTTAGGGCCCACTTTAATTCTGTATGAGCTCATCTTGATCCTTTCCTTAATTACAACGGCAAAGACCCTATTTCCAAATTAGTCATACTCTGAGGTTCTGGGCACACATGAATTTTGGAGAGGGGGAATGACATTCAATGTGCTACAGTGGCCAAGAAACATCTACCTAGCCCAGAAGAGAACTGGCTAGGTAAAGTAACTGATCTAGCAGAGGTCCTAAGCAACCCACCTGGAAGAGTCCATCAAATTGATATTGCTATACCACATTTACTAACATTAAACATTTATTTAATATTTCATGATCAATGTGATTTGAAGTATAAGAGAACTTGGTAATTAATGCCACAAATGCAATAATTAGAGTTGCCAATTAAAGAGTGACACGACATAAAAGAATGAGGATTCCTCTTGTTCAAGGAGCTTTATACATGGACATAAATTGAGAGTTACATATATCTGAACTGTATAAAAGTTACACATTAACATGTATCTAAATTAACAAGGTTATTTTTCTCTTTTGATAAGCAATATACCTACTAAGCCATCTATCTAGTACTAGTGGTGAGAAAGTTTTTAAAATCAAGTGTTTTTATTAAAGTATATAAAAGAGTTACAAAAATGCTCCTGTAAGATTCTCAGCTCTATTTTTTCAAAGTGGTATTTTTGAGTTGTTAAATAAGGTTCATCCATTAGCTTGTGTTCAGAAATAAGCTGAATTTTTCAACAACTCATGCTCACCTTATATTTTATGACTTTTTAAATGGATGACATTTTCTATGTACGTTTTTATTAAACATGTCATTTTATGCCTATAAAGTCTATTCCTGAATAAAATTATTTTGTCACTAAAAAAAGACCATTATATTCACAAATTCTCTCTCCGTGACTCAATGTTATCTTTGTGCACTATAATTAGTTGCATATATAGTAAATCATTATGAGACAAGCAGAGCACCTCCAAATTTCTACAAGATATTTATTATGTGATGGCTTACCTATGTTTTCTCCTTCAGTTCCCACATCTGCCCCCTAGCCTCATGCCTTTTCATGGAGGGAAGAAGATAAGCATATGCTTTTTAACAGTGACAGCACAATATTCATAGGGAAATTCATGAGGCTTTGACAGACTGAACACACATTCAGAACAAGCATTTCAATGGCTCTTTACCTTTTGTTGAGCTAGAATTTCCTTATCTATGATCCCCATTGCTAGAAAAATGCACGTTTTTATAAACACAACATTTTGCATACAATTTTAATGAATTTTAAAACACGCTTAGGGCCATATGTAGTCTAAGAATGTCAACATTTATTATCCATTTCTTGTTATAGCTAATCATTTTTCTTTTAAAAAGATACTTTACATAGTAAGTACAATTCTTTAAATAAGGACAGCAGGAGATGAGCAGTGGGCAAGTGGAGCTCCTGCACTCTGTCAGATCAGCAGCATTAGATTCTCATAAGAGCATGAACCCCATTGTGAACTTGCATGAGAGAGATCTAGGTGGCATGCTTCTTATGAAAATCTAAGGCCTAATGATCCCCCCATCCATGGAAAAATTGTCTTCCATGAAATTTGTTCCTGATGCCAAAAATGTTGGGGACCAGTGCTTTAAGTAACAAAAGTTTGCCCAAATTTTTGATTATTTTAGAGAAAAAAGAATATAAATAATATAGCATTACAGGTTAGGATCTTTAAATTTAACCACCATCATTTCCATGTATGACTTAGTTTCCTCACTGGTATGTACGTGCTTTGGGGCCAGGAGTGGGTCTGATCCATCCCTGCATCTGCCACAGAGCTTAGCATGTTGTGGAAGGAGCTTAAGTAATACTCTAATGGTTGTTTTTGTTGTTTAATCTAATTTTGAAATTTAGGGATGCTTACTCTGTGAAGTTTACACTCCCTAAAAAGTCATTTGTATTTATGCAGATATGTGAACTGAGGAAGAAAGATGATAGAGGTATTTGGATTAACACGGGGAGGTGTCAATGGGCCTGCAGAAGTTTTGTGTTGGCAAGTTCTACAGTATGGAAGAAGCCAATGAGGGAGACACATGCTCAGTAGCTCCTAGGAAGAGTCCTCAGAGAGCTTCAACCTCTGTGTGTCTTCTCCAAGGAAGCGGGTGGGCCCTGCTTGGAGGAGTGCAGTATAAGATGCGCAGTCGAGCTGCACTCCCAGGATTACTAGAAGTGACTTGTAAGAAGGACATATGTGCTCCCAAGGTATCTCTCCAACCTAAATACCTTCCATCTGTGTGCTAATGCTTAAAATCCCTCTAACATAAAAAAGAACTTCATTCAAACATCAGAGAAAAAAATACTTTGCTAAATACTGATTGAAATATATTCATCCTAATCTTAATCTCAAAGAGTACAACAGTAAGCACATCTCCTCTCTGATTTCATGAGTGAGACGCATTGAGGAGCCAATGTTGGTGGAGGAGCTGCCATCAAGAATTAGGGCACCACAAGAAATTGAAGTAAAAAACAAACTGGAAAGACACCTTCATCATTCCCTAGGATCGTTCCTACTGTCAATTTTATTACATAAGTATATGTAGAAACCTGGCATAAAAAAATTATTTCAGCTGGGCTCGGTGGCTCAGCCTGTAATCCCGTGCCTTTGGGAGGCTGAGGTGAGTGGATTGCCTGAGCCCGTGGGTTCGAGACCCGCCTGGGCAGCGAGACCTCATCTCTGCAATAAATCAAAAAATCAGCCGGGCGTGGTAGCGCGCGCCTGTAATTCCGGCTATTCGGAAGGCTGAGGCGGAAGGATCGCCGGAGCCCAGCAGATTGAGGCTGTGGTGGCCGGGAGCGGCCACTGCACTCCAGTCTGGGCGACAGAGACTCCAACTCAAAAAAAAAAAATTATTTCATCTGGTTAGCCACTGTTCTTCACAAAACTTTATAATTTATTAAGTTTGCAGGTAATGATTTCTCTTCTTGCTTGATTAGTTTCCTTATAAAGATATTTCATTCTTGGAAGTTTCACTAATTAAGATAAATAATAATTAGCCTCTTGGCAGCAAAAACCACTTCTTGTTTATCTCTGTATCTCCAGTGCCTAGGCCAATGCTTAGCATAAATATTGTGCTCAATCAAGATTATTATATGCATATTTGCAAATGAAGATAAAAATATCTATTACAAATCTAAATGAATTCTTAAGTAATTTGAGAATTTATAGCAGCATAAAAATTCATTTAATAAGAGGCAACATGAAATTTTGAAATCATTGCAAGAGTGAATTAGAAATAAAAGACATGAAATGATGTTAAACTTCTAACAAGTATACAAAATCTCACTAATATAGCTTATAGACTACCAGTTTAATATAAGCATGTTTTAACCATGGTAGAGCAAATATTTCAATATCCCAAACTTTTCAACTATCATGCCAACCCTAGAACACAATCTCTAGTATGTGATTGTCTCATATTTTTAAAAATACAGTTCTCAGTTGACTGCTTTACATAAATAGTACAGTTGTAAATTTGAATTATTACCACATAAAATTTTCTTACTTATGATAGAATTAAAATAGCCTTTTAAGTCTTAAAACATTAATAAGAAAAGCACAATTATGTGAACACAGTTAATAATACCCCCTGTTCATTATGACAGGCATTGTGCAAAGTTTTCAGTGAATATGAATATCTTTTATGCAATATGAGAAACTTTCTTTTATTTGCCCTTACATGTAAGTTCCCTTAGCTTCCTACATCAGTTTTTTCCCCTTATTCTTTCATGTGGAGCCTTTTCCAGCAAGCTCTCAAAAGACAACAAATGACCTAGTCGAGTACCTACCTAAAACATTACATACAAATAAAGCTTCTTTCTTAGTCAGGTTCTTCAATGTTTCATTAAAATGCCTCACCTGTCATTACAGAAATGTTTTATGTTCTAACCTCTCAGTCGTATTATTAGTTATAGTTTGGTTAGATTTTTTTTAAAATAGAACTCAAGTTTTTCCTCAGTGTTTTAGGCTGGAAGAAAGAGTACCACATGTAGTACCTGTAAACCTGTTTCAGGAAAGAATTTTTAATTGAACAGCTATCTCCTCTTCATTAGCTAATCCAGTTAGTTTATGAAGCAAGTATAAGTGAGTTGCTTATAAATAAATCAAGGTGTGGAATACTACTTTCCATTCTTGAGGGGAAAAGAAAATGATTCTAAGTGGACTAAATTCTGCTCTTTCTTTTGTGTTATCCTTATGTTAACAATTACAGATTTTCTAGGTTACTTACTGGCTTTGTCATTTTGGAATATTATTAACAAAATACCATAAACTGGGTGGCTTATAAACAATAGAAGCGGCCGGGCTCGGTGGCTTAGCCTCCCAGCGCTTTGGGAGGACAAGGTGAGTGAATTGCCTGAGCCCGCAGGTTCAACTTGGCGAGACCTCATCTCTACAATAAATCAAAAAATCAGCCGGGCGTGGTAGCGCATGCCTATAATTCCGGCTACTCGGAAGGCTGAGGCGGAAGGATCGCCGGAGCCCAGCAGGTCGAGGCTGCGGTGGCCGGGAGCGGCCTCTGCACTTCAGTCTGGGCGACAGAGTGAGACTCCAACTCAAAAAATAAAATAACAAATAAACAATAGAAGCTTGCATCTCATAGATCTAGAAGTCCTAGACCAGGCTGGCAGTCATGGTAATGACATTCTTCCATTTGCAGATCGCTGACTTCTTGTGTCCTCACATGGTAAAAAGAACGAGAGAGCTCTCTGCCACCCCTTTTAATAAGGGCACTAATCCCACTCATGAGGGCTCCAGTCTCATGACCTTCTTGTCTTCCAAAGGCCCCACCTCTGAATACCATCACACTGGGGACTAGGGTTTCAACATAAGAATTTTGAGGGGACACAAACATTCAATCCATGGTAATAGAGAATAAGGACCATTGTGCAAACCTCACAGGCTCTGCGTGTCACATAATTGTGGCGTCTCATAAAGCACAGTCACCACTGTTATCTCTTTCCAAACCCTGTAGTATGGCCTGCTCACTGACCCTACATCCAGTCTAGTAAGGGAAGATGCTGAGAGGCACTTGAATAACAAAATAGCACCAAGAGGAATGTGCAGATGTCATAAACTGGAAAATTGTGGCTAAAGGTGAAACAGCATCATACAGATGTCTTCCCTCCTAAAACTCAATCTTATTTTAGGAATATATGATGCATGGAGGACTTTATCATAAATTGATCTGAAAGACCTAATAAGCCCCCGAGGGTCCTCTTTTTCCAATGAGCATGGTGTTTTGCCACTTCAGTGGTCCAGCACAATTTGGAAGTATTATTGCTTAGATACTAAAGAGACCTTTGTTTTGATTCAGTTGCCAATGTTCTCTCGAATGGTTTAACTTGAGCCACTGCACTTAGCTATAATCCTGTAGGGCTTCTTTTTCTGGAGTTCATGATTCCTGTGAAACTATTGTTTTCAATAGAATCTACAAGAGTCTGTGACCTTTTCACACAGCACTGATTTGAAGTCTGTATCACTTTATAAAATCCTACACATATTTGTGATATTGGACAAAAATGAACACAATACGGAATACGAAACAATGAACCCATTACTAACAAATCTCCAGGTATCCATTGTATCTAAATCGTGCTCTCTGATCACAAAGTCTAACAAAAACACAGAATTGGGCCCAGGCACAGAGACAACAGTGTTATCAACTTCTGAAAGCAGGAATATTGGTATAACCAAACAGAAAACATGAAAGAAAAAATTATGCGAGAAATAGCCAATACTTTATGCCAATAAGCTTAACAGTAACTTTTATGTCCCAGAGAAAAAAAGGATTGAGTTAGGTTTGCAGACTTGCTACCAAGAGGCTAATGATAACAATTTTTATTTTTTTGTCTTTGATTTGTTTGTATTAACATGTGCTCAGAGGATACAGAAACAGATTTGATGGGTGAAATCTCTAAATCATACTCTGTTCTTTCATGAAAGTGGGCAATTCAAATAATTTCATTCAATTTTCTAGTAAGATGTTCATAGTAATTTGTACATGTGAGTCAGAGCTAAGCTTCACTGAGCACTGGATCCTCAGCTTCATAGGAATATATAGAACATTCCAGCAAATATTTCTTAAGCTATTACATCTTTAGCTTACGCATTTATAAAAACTCATCTGTACTTCTTATTTGCCTTATGTAAATAAAAGGGTCACTTCGGAGAGCAGTTTTTAACTTATTTGGAAAAGCCAAAGAGCCAAACAGTTCAGCTGCTCTTATAACATTGAAGGCATCAACAACATGCAATACATGTGCTTCATGCATTTCATTGTTTAATCTTGTTTCCTTATGAGTTTATTGATGGAAAATTGTGCTTGTCTTTTATCAAGCAAATACTTACATTTGCAAAGACATCTAAATGCTATCAATAATACAGAACAAATTCAGAAAACATAAGACTTTTTCATTGGACTTGGGGGATTGCTTCAATTGCTTCAACAGTCTATCAGAATTGAAATATTATATTCTTTAAAGTTCAGATAAGTAAATTGTGCTGCTTATATAGGAACTATGATATTCCCCACTGTAAGCAGTCTTTTACATTGACAATATAAGAACAACCTGTCTTGCTATAAGCTAGATTGCTTATACCCTGCAACTACAGATTTATGTCGACTTCTGACTGAAAATAATATTGAAATGTAAAAATGAGACCTTTCACCAAATCTCTAGGAACACAGATTTGAGACTGGCTTTGATAATACTGAAAGCTCACTTATGCCACAACTAAGTACCATAAGTACAGACCAGGAGACTTGATCGAGTCTGTGCTCTAGGATTTTTTATTAATATATTGGTGGTAGGATTGCAGCAATAGTGATTGTTCTACTCCAAGTATTTTGTTTTAGGGTAAGATTCTAGCTTCCTTTGTATTGTCACTGAGAATTCCAAAGAAAGTTTGTAAGAGTGATTTTCAATTCTGAGCTTACTTGTATTTCACATGTATTAAATACATAATACATAATAATGTGTCTAGGTCTTATGCTAGGATCTTGAATTCCTGTTTCGCCACTAGACTAAAAAGATATCTGTGGCAGGCAGAATAATGCTCCCCACCCAAATATGTCCATGTTCTCATCTTCAGAGTTTGTGAATATGTTACTTTACATGGCAAAAGGGATTTAATGCATGTGATTCGATCAAAGATCTATAAATGGGGATATTGTTCTGCATCTGTTGAGTAGATGGAAACCCGATCACGTGACTCCTGCAAAGTAAAAGAAGGAAGCAGAAGAGGAGGCTCAGAAGATGTGATACAAAGATTTCACCCACTCTTGCTGGCACTGAAGCTGAAGCAAGGGGACCATGAGCCAAACAATGCAGGTGGGCTCCAAACGCTGAAAATATTTTTTTTTAAAAGTGATTCTCTCTTAGGGCCTCCAAAGGAATACAGCCTTGATGGCACCTCAGTTTTAGCCCCATAATATCCATGCTAGATTTCTGACCTACTACAGAACAGATGATCAATTTATGTTGTTTTAAGCCACTAAGTTTGTGGTGATTTGTTACAGCAGCAACAGGAAAGGAATATCAAGTCCAAAAATTTCTTTTACCAGATCCACAACAAAAGGACAATACTAAAGTGTTTCCTAAAATAATGGGAACTTGCCACTGTTAGTGCATATACCGTCTGAAAATTTTTAAAGCAATAAAGGCATGTTTTGTTTCTTATGTCTGAGATTCCTTTATAACTTTCTTGTGACCCAGTGACAACGTACTAAAAATCTTTCTATTGCCCTCACAGGGCATTCCTTCATAACAAACTTCATAAAGACTGTAAAGTCTGATGTGCTTTGAAAGTGCTTCCAAGTTCAACAAGAGAGTTAGTTCTTGAAATCATATAACAACCTGTAAATTGGATGGAAGGGGTTAGGTGACCATGTATAGCTTTATTTCTTTGTTATTAGCAACTTATAATCAAAGAAACAGTGAACTTTCTAGAAACTCATATCTTTCCTTTAAGATATTGCACTGTGTTTGTTAGATTGACAACCTAAGTCAAGGGGCTAATTCTATTTTTCAGGGTTCTTGTTATTGCTTGCATTTTCTAGAAAAGCAAAGTTTGTATTTCTTTTTCTTCCAATAAAATATGTCAGACTTATAAAAGGCATAAAGCAAAATAATTTTCAAATATCTGTTGCCACCAGATAAAACATTAAAAATATTACAAATACAATTAAAATCTTCTCTGTACCTGTCTTTATCATATTCTCTCTTCTATATATTTCTGAGAGAATACAGTTGGATTTGTCATTTATCACTCACTTGCATACTTTTATGCAGTATTTTATTATATTTATTACATAAATATATGTACATCTATGCATATACATATATAGACAGTATACAGATATTCATTGTCTTTGCTATACATGGTAGTTGGACATAAAAATGGATATGCAAGCTGAACCCACTCAAAGAAATATCAAAAACTAATGGCAAAAATTACAATTGTTTCATGACCATTAAAAGTTTTGTCAAAATATTTAAAATTCTTACTGTAAGTAATAAACATATAAGAATAGAAAAAATTAGTAAAACTGACATTTATTTAGTGCATATTTTACTGTATTGTAAAACATTTGAAACATTGAGGTTAAAATGTTTTCTTTCTTTGTCTAAGAACCTATCAAGGTAGTTCAAACAGTTCTTTCCTTCCTCATCTTGTTGCCTAACTTAGAATATGGAACAATAAATATTTTCTATTGCCATACTCCTATGTTTAGATTAGCTTCCAACATTTTGTTCTTTGCACTTTCAATGTCATAGAACATCTTTGAGAGCTCCTTTAATGTGAAGCATTGTGTTGGTGTCACTTCCTCTTTTTTTGTCACAATCACTTGTTTTCTTACTTATGTACCTCAGTTCGCTTCACTAAGTTGCTCTGGCTGCAAATCTGGAGTCTTTCAAACATTAGCACAGCTAGCTATGTCTTTTACAATTCCATTTACGTTCTATTCAAACTTTACTTTCAGCATTATTATTTTGTGTTTCCTGATGCACTTCCATCTTGGTTGGCCAATTCCCTCTTTCTAGTGTCCATTGTCATAAAACATGGAGGCAATGTAGTCACATGCTTTACTGTCTATGTGAAAAGAAGAACAAATATGTAGTGACCAATCATTGACAGACTTTGAAAGAAGTGATGGGATTGTTTACTGATCATGATGCACATATGTTATTCATATACAGAGGCTCCTCAACTTACAGTGGGTTACATCCTGATAAACCCATGGTAAGTTGAAAATGTGTTGACTATACTAAACATTATAACTTAGGTTAGCCTATCTTAAAGAGTGCTAATAACATTTACTTGTCCAACAGTTGAGCAAAATAATCTAATACAAAGTTTATTTTATAATAAAGTGTTGACTATCTCATGTAATTTGTTTAATACTGTACTTAGTAAAAACAAAATGGTGCATAGATACTCAAAGTAAAGTCTCTACTGAATGTATATGACTTTTGTACTATTGTAAAATCAAAAAATGGTCAGAGAAGTCATCCTAAATAAAGGTTCATCTATAGTGAGCTTGGATAGAAGAGCTAGTAATAAAACTTGAACATTATGCATATACTAATAAAATCTGTGTACAGTGCAATTACTCACACTTAATATACCATGATAACTGACATTTGAAACATGTTTGGAGACTGATGTATTTAACTAAACTATAGTAACTAAAAATTTGTGAATATTAGAGCTTTGCAAAGCAAGGACTGCCTCTGTGTGAACATGTATATGTGTGTTTTGCATATTTTTAAACTTTAAATGCCATCATATAATACATATTCTTTCACAAATTTGTCTTTTCCTTCAAAAAATATATTTCTGGGAGTTATTCATATTAATGTGTGCAACTGTAGTTTATTACTTTTACCTGTGTTATGGTATTTCATTCACATGACTGACTATACTTCAAGTTATTTATATATTCTTTTTTTTAAAGAGATGAGGTCTCACTACATTACCCAGGCTAGTCTTGAACTCCTAGGCTCAAACAATCCTCTCAACTCAGCTTCACAAAGGATTACAGGTGTGAGCCACCATGTCCAGTTTATATGTTCTTTTATAGAAATTTCTATTGCTTTCAGTTTTTTATTTTTATAAATACTACTCTTCTTGAGAATTCATTTACTGTTTCCACATACTTATGTGCAAGAATTTCTCTAAGGCAATTATATCTAGGCATGAAATTATGAGGTTTTAAACCTTATTAAATATTTATAAATTGTTCTACAAATTTATACTTTCAAGTAGTTGTTAAAAGTTATTTTGGTTCAATTGGCTCTAAAACAGTTAGGAATGAAAAATTCAATTTTACCTATATGACCGTAGAAACTGATGAAGGTAAACTCATGAATTTGGATTTTCTTGATTAAGGGTGATATGTTTATATTTCTTTAGATATGATTTTTCATTTTGCATCATTTGATAAGTATCTTGTTATACATTACTTATATAAACCTAATATTAATCATATATACATCACAGTTATCATCGTCTATCCTTTGTATTTCTTTTTATTTGAATTATGATCTATTTTGATGGACAAAAGATGTTAATTTGAATATAATAGAACATACTAGACTTCATCAATTTTCCTTTTTAGTTTTTGTTTAATTTTGTTGTTGTTTTCTTTTTCCTATGTAATATAGGCCACAAAATAGTAGCAAACTATACAAAGTGATATAGATCACTGTGGGGTGTGATCTTTTCTTTCTACTCCTAAATAACCCAAGTTAGTAAAGGTTTATTAGTAGTTTATGTTTTGTCTTTTGTTTCATAAAATTATTCTCTTTTGTGCTTCACATCATAGAGATAATGTCTTTTTTCTTTGAAAAGTTTTAACCTTTTTTTATATTTAGGTCATTAATATATGCACATTCAATTTATTCATCATTTATTTTGGGGAGAAATTATTTCTTCCCTGACCTACATCTGCCATACATCAAGTTTCTTTTTTAATTTTAATGTATTTTTAGAGCGATTTTAGACTCAAAGCAAAATTGAGTGGAAAGTACAGAGATTTTCCATTCACCCTCTTCCCTCACTCATGCATAGCCCCCTCATTGTAAATATATATCAAGTTTTTATATATACGAGGATCTCCTTGGACTCTAGAATTTGTACCTTTGGTCATATTGTCAATGCTGCACAAATCTCATACTATATCAATGATACATCTTTATAATAAGATGGTGTCTGATAGAGTTAGCATTCCCATATTGTTGATTTTTTAATGAAATTCTTAAAATTTCTAGCTAAAATTCATATACATTTTGCTATTAGAAATAGTATCTTTTAATAAATTACATTTTCTAACAATTGCTGGTGTATAGAAATTCAATTTTTGACAACTTGAAATATAATTCACATACATCTAATTTAACCATTTAAAGTATACAAATTGACTGGGTACAGTGGCTCACGCCTGTAATCCCAGCACTTTGGGAGGCCAAGGCAAGAAGACTGCCTGGGCCCAGGAGGCTCACAGGCACATGGGCAACGTGGCAAGACTTCTACAATAAATAAAAAAAAATCAGCTGGGTATGGTGGTGCGTATCTGTAGCCCCAGCTACTTGAAAGGCTGGAGCAAAGGTATGGTCTGAGTCCAGCAAGTCGAGGTTGCAGCAGCCATGATTGTGCCACTGCACTCCATCCTGGGCACAGAGTGAGACTCTGACTCAAAAAATAAAAAATAAACTAAAGAAAACATAAAGTATACAAATAAACAGCTTCTGGTTTTTCGTTTTCTTTGGTTTTTTTTTGAGTTGGAGTCTCACTCTGTCACCCAGACAGGAATGCAGTGGCCGCTCCCGGCCACCGCAGCCTCGACCTGCTGGGCTCCAGGGATCCTTCCACCTCAACCTTCCGAGTAGCTGGAATTACAGGCACGCACTACCACGTCTAGCTAATTTTTTGATTTATTGTAGAGATAAGGTCTCGCCTGCCCAGGCGGGTCTTGAACCCACGGGCTCAGGCAATCCACTCACCTCAGCCTCCCAAAGTTGCAGGATTACAGGCTGAGCCAACGAGCCTGGCCAGCTTTGTACAAAGGGTGCCAAGAAATAGCATATGCACTTTAAGAAAGGAAAATACTGTATTAAAAGTGTAATACTCAATATATGCCAATAAAAAAAGATGAATACAAGTCACGTTTGACTTCTGCATTTACAAGAGGTGCTCAAAGTGGTTACCATCAGCATCCAAACACCTCTGATTATAGCAAACTACTACAGGACTTGTTGCTGTGAGAAGCCTCCCGGAGCTTCCTTGTGCCCATCACACACAGTACCATGCATCTCAGACTTATCACAGATGCATGCAATTGTTAGGAATGTTAGAGGTTCTGTTGCGTACTCACACCTCCATTGTCATTGTACTCTCACAAAGTTCTCGAATTTCAAATACCACTTCAAAATGGTCTTGTGCTCCTTGAGTGACAACCGTGCTTCTGCCATTTTTTTTTTTTTTTTGAGTCGGAGTCTCACTCTGTCGCCCAGACTGGAGTGCAGTGGCCGCTCCCGGCCACCACAGCCTTGACCTACTGGGCTCCGGCGATCCTTCTGCCTCACCTTCCAAGTAGCTGGAACTACAGGCGCGCGCAACCACACCCGGCTAATTTTTTGATTTATTGTAGAGATGAGGTCTTGTCAAATTGCCCAGGTGGGTCTTGAACCCACAGGCACAGGCAATCCACTCACCTCAGCCTCCCAAAGGCGCGGTATTACAGGCTGAGCCACCGAGCCCGGCTCTGCCATTTTTTTTTAACTGTCCTACCTGTCACGTGGTGATGTTAGCATTCATTTGACTAATGCCATCTTTTGAGCTAACATCATACTACACAGTGCTACTGTAATTCAATTCAACTTTGAAAAGTAATACATAGATAACATTTCTTGAAATATGTATGCATTTTTTGGCACCCCTGGCATAATCATATAGTCGGAATTCTTTGTCTCTGGCCTTTTTCACTCAACATTATGTTTCTGAGATTTATTCAGGTTGTTGTGTGTAGTTATGTACTTTTTTGCTGTAGAGTATTTCACTATACAAATACATCACCATTCATGTATGCAGTTTTCTGTTTTGGACTTTTTATACTTTTTATACTTATTATACTTTTTTAACAATTTTTTGTAGAGACAAGGTCTCAGTATATTGCCTTGTCCAGTCTTAAACTCCTGGGCTCAAGCAATCCTCCACCTTCAGCCTCCCAGAGTTCTGGGATTACAGGTGTGAGCCACTGTGTCCAGCAATATTATACTTTTTTATTCTAGAATTTTTTTAGTTCATTTTAAACCTGCCCAGCTTTCTTGCAGGGATTCTCTGAATCTCTTGTGTTTGAATTTTTTCATCCTTGAAGAGATGAGGGAAGTTTTCTTGAATGATTTCATGAAATGTTTGTTCCAGTGTGGCTTCTGTTTCTCTCTCTGCCTCAGGAAGCCAAATTACTCTTAGGTTTGGTCTCTTGAAGTGATCATTCATCTCTTACAGGTTTTGTTCTGTCTTTTTGAGCTTCTTTTCTATGCTTTTGACAGTTTGGGTTAGTACTGTGTTTTGGTCTTCGAGCTCTGAAATTCTTTCTTCTGCTTGGCTGATTCTACTTTCCATGCTTATTAGTCTGTTATTTATTTCCATCACAGTATTCTTTACTGCTGTCATTTCTGACATCAGCTCCTTCCTATTTTCCTCTTGTCTCTCCTCAATTTTTTTAATTCTCTCCATTAATGTCTTGATGTCTGAGTTTGTTGCATGTAACCAGTCATTCTGGCGGCTCTTCATTGTTTGTGTTCCAGAATCTGTTTTCTCAGTGTCTGATCTCCAAGGGGTCTACGTGAGACCTATATTCTTCTTTTGATTTTTCTTCATTTGTGCAGTTTTTCACCCTCCCTACTTTTTCCTTCCCTCCATGTCACCATCTTCTTTAATTCTGTTATTCAGGGGTAAAGGGATTGGTTTACTTCTGTTTGTTCAATCTCCTATTCTTTATGTATGCCCTCTTACTTTGTTCAATTCTGGAGTTGCACTATAGGTTGGGGGTGGTCCTTTTTGCAGTTTTGAGACTTACTTAAGGGGGGAGCTCTGATTCAAAATCTATCTGCAGGTCCTGGTATTCGCTGACAGGTGTGTGAATAATCTGGAACCCACTTCCCACTGCCTTGGAATCTGTCCATGCAGTGGGGCTGTAGGTTTGCTCCCTGAAATAAAATGTGGTTAGCAGAGGGGAGAGAATGGAGCAGACAGTGGTTTGAAGAGGGGGGTGGAGAGATAGAGGAGTAAGGGGGGAAACAAACGAGTGTGCCAACAAATAGAGAGAGAGGCCTATACTGAAACAGATAAAAACAATAGACCACAGCTACAGACGAACCAACTCTCATACGAACAAAAATAAAACATATAGGGATGCTAATATACCAGCCACCTTATTGGTGTGCTGTTCCTCTATACAAAGATATGGTTTACAGAGAGAAGAAAAGAGAAGAAAAGGAAGAGGAAAAAAGAAAAAAAAGGAACAATTCAGTAGGAATAGAATTAAGTCATTAAACTAACAGAATCAATGAAGCACACTCTGAGACATTTCATTTAAGTCCAATGTCCTTTCAGGTCTGATTTCTAGTTTTCTTTTCAAGCTGGTAAATTGGTTTGCAGTTAGGGTCAGTTGCCCCTGGTCTGCTGTGAAGGACAGTTCCAATCACCCTCTGTTCACCACTCTGGCCTATGTCTTTATCAAGCTTGTTTCTCCCGTTTCGGTGTTGTTACCTTGAATCGCCAGCAGGTGGTGCTATCTCATCTGCTCGCCCCAGAGGGGGTGGGGCCGACAGGGACGGCAGAAGCTGAAGATGGCAAGATGGCTGCCTGCCTCAGGGCAGATGGCAGGAGACTTATGGTGGGCAGGACGTCTCAGTCACAGGAGAGGTGGCAGCAATCCCAGCAGATCTTCCCTGAAGGGGCTTCAAGGACTGAAGTTGTGGAGCGCCTCTGGCCCAGGTGGTGCAATGTGCTACCGGCGGCAGCTGCAGTGGCCAAGGCGGCGGCGTCTGCGCTGCAGTGGCTGTCCAGACCTCTGCGATGCCCCAGCGGTGGCAACAGCCGAGCTCCGTATGAAGAGCAGGCTGCAATGTTGGGGTCCGTAGCCCCCGGGATGAGAGTCAGAGGCCCACTGCAGTTCTCCTTTGCAGAGGTTTTCACACACCGGGTTGCCCCGTCGCCATCTTGCTGGAAGTTTTGCCCAGCTTTCTAAAGAGTGTTTTATTTTCTTACATTTTAAGTTTCATTTTGCCTGCTTTATAAGCATTTTAATTGTTTTATATAAAGTTTATAATTATTCCACTTTCTTGAGGATTTAGAGATATTTTTGTGACACTTTTTCAGAGTGGCTTATCCCCTCATTTGTTTTGTGATATTTTGTTAGTCTTTGAACTTTCAATTTGTAGGACTACTGTAGTCTTGGGTTGATGTTGATCTGTCTTGAACAAACTTGAGTTTCCCTCTACAGGCACTTTGGTACACATTCTGTGTCAGGTTTATATTAATTTCCAGGCTTGGGATTACTTGGACTCAAATAGCATAAATTCAAACTGTAAACCTATGTGTGGGCAGGCCTGTGGTTATGAATTCTTAGGAGGTAATATTTGGTTATCTAGTGTTCTGGCCAAGACAGATGACTGCATCACCTTCCCTGGACCTAGTCATCAGCTGTGTTTTCTAGCTCAGCCTACCACTGAAGACATAAATTTCAGGGATCTCATTTCTAGAGTTCAAGGACCCACCTCATGGGTACCCAAGACATTTTCCTGACCCTAAAAGGCTATGCAACTCAATTCTCTTGCTTTCCAAGGTAAGGAGATGTCTCCAGATAGGTGGCAACTCACCACTCTGATATCCCACCTCTGCTGCTGGTGGTTCTCCTCCCCCTCTGCCTCTTCTTCCTCTTCTCATTCTCCTTCTCCTCCTCCTTCTTCTTCTTCCTCCTCCTCTTCCTCTTGTCCTTCTCCTTCTCCTTCTTCAACACTTTTTTTTTTTACTTTAGAGTTGTGAGGTACAGGTGAGAATTTATTACATAAGAGGGTTGCATCTGAGTGAAGTTTAGGCCTCCAGCTAGCCCTCTCTCCTGTGATATTGGACCAGGCTCCCAGAGTGTGGCTATGTGCCCCCCTCCCTCTTACCTCTCTCACCTCCAATGATGTCCTGCATCTGCTGAGTCCACCCTTGTGCTAGTATGACCAGGAATCGGGGCCTGCTTTTGAGTAAGAACATGCAATATTCAGTTATTTGTTTCTATGATAATTCACTTAATATGATGGTCTCTAGCTGCATCCATGATTGTTCTTGCTGTGAAGACCATGATTTTGTTCTTCTTTATAGCTGCATAATAGTCCTCATGTATATATACCAGATTTTCTTTATCCAGTCCACTTTGGATGGGAATCTGGGTAGATTCCATGTTTTTGTTATTGTGAATCAGTAAACATATGTGTGCAGGTGTCTTTTTGGTAGAGCAATTTATGTTCCTCCTGATATATTCCCAGAAGAGGGATTGTTGTACTATATGGAAGCTCAATTTTTAGTTATTTGAGAAATCGCCACACTGCTTTCCACGGAGGTTGAACAAGCTTGCATTTCCACCAACAGTGTAGAAGCAGCCCCTTTTCTCCATAGTCACAACAGCACTAATTATTTTTTGACTTGTTAATGATAATCATCCTTACTGGGGTTAGGTGGTATCTCATTGTGGTCTCAACCACCAGGAGTCTGGTCTACAATGCCATGTGTGTGCATCCTCTATAAGTGGTTGTACTTTTGTGTACTTTACTTATAGTACTGTATAGAGTACAGTAGTACAGTATCTTTATTTTAAGCCCAGGATGTTCAGAAGCAAGGATAAAAGCAGCAGTGATATAGCTGCTATAGCCAATTGTGCTAGCTAACTTTGTTGGACTTATGAACAAATTGGACTTATGAACATGTACTTGGAATGGAACTTATTCATATGTAGGGGACTTACTATATGTTCATCAGGGAAATTGGCTGGTAATTCTCTTGCCTTGTTAGGAGTTTGCCAGTTTTGTGTATCAGGATAATATTAGCTCCATAAAATGAGCTAGAGAGCATTCCTTCTTTCTTAATTGCCTGGAATACTTTCAACAAGATTGGTATCAGCTCGTCCCTGTGTATCTCATAGAATTCAACTGACAAACTATCTGGTTCAGGCCTTTTTTTTTTTTTTTTTTTGTAGGGAGGTTTACCATAACTGAGTCAATTTCCTGGATTGTTATTGGTCTATTTAGAGTTTCAGTTTCTTCTTATTTCAAATTTGGGTGGTTGTGTGATGCGAGGAAATCCTCTATTTCCTCTAGATTTTCCAGTTTATTTGCATAGAGATGTCCTTAATAATCTCTGATAATCTTTAATTTCTTCAGGGTCAGTTGCAACTTCACCTTTTTCATTTCTTTTTTTTTTTTTTTTTTTGAGTTGGAGTCTCACTCGGTCACCCAGGCTGGAGTACAGTGTCCACTCCCGGCCACCGCAACCTCGACCTTCTGGGCTCTGGCGATCCTTCCACCTCAGCCTTCCGAGTAGCCGGAATTACAGGCATGCGCTACCACGCCCGGCTGATTTTTTGATTTATTGTAGAGATGAGGTCTCGCTGCCCAGGCAGGTCTCGAACCCGCGGGCTCAGGCAACCCACTCACCTCAGCCTCCCAAAGGCGCGGGATTACAGGCTGAGCCACCGAGCCTGGCTACCTTCTTCATTTCTAATTGTGTTTATTTAAACTTTCTCTCTCTCTTCTTCTTCTTTTTTTTTTTTTTAGTCAATCTGGCCAGAGTTGAAAGGAAACACCTTATTTATCCTTTCAAAGAACCTGCTTTTTGTCTTGCTGATCCTTTCCATATTTTTGTCCTCTATTTCCTGCAATTGTGATTTTTTTCTTAGTAATCTGGATTTTTTTGTACTGAAATTAGGACTTAATTGTTCTTGCCTTTTCAGCTCTTTTAGGTGTGATGTTAGACTGTTTATTTGTAATCCCTCTATTTTCTTGATATGTGTCTATAATGTTATGAACTTCCCTTGCAACCCGGATTTCATAATATCCCAGAAGTTTTGATATGTTATGTCTTTGTTTTCATTTGTTTCCAGGAATTTTTAATTTCTGTTTTGACCCAAAAGTCATTCAGCAACATGTTGTTTAGTTTCCAAGTATTTGTGTGTTTGGAGAGGGGTTGTTGGTTGTGATATTTATGTTTAAACCTCTGTGATCTGTAAGATGCTTGGAATTATTTTCGCCTTTTGAAATGTGTTTGTGCTTGATTTATGCCCAAGAATGTGATCAATCTTGAAGTAAATTCCATGTGCTGATGAGTAAAATGTATACTCTGTGTTTGTTGGGTGGAGTGTTCTGTGGATGTCTATTAGGTCCAATTGGTTAAGTATTGAGTTTAGGTTCCAGATCTCCTTGTTGACTTTTTGTCTTAATGATCTGTCTAGGGCTGTTAGTGAGGTATTAAAGCCTCCAACTATGATTGTATGGATGTCTATATCCTCTCTTAGTTTACATGCCAATTGTTCTATAAATCTGAGTGCTCCTGTACTGGGAGTATATATAGAGAAATATTTAAGAAGGATAGTTCTTGCTGGTAAATTGAGTCTTTTATCATTATGTCCTTCTGTGCCCTTTTTTAACTTTTATTAGTTTGAAGTCTGTTTTGTCTAATATAAGAATAACTACTCCTGCTCTTTTTTGTTTTCTATTTGAATGAAAGATCTTTTTCCGGCTCCTTACCTTGAACCTGTGGGTGTCATTTGCAGTGAAATGGGTTTCCTAGAGGCAGAGAATGTTTCTTTATCCAGTTTGCTACTCTATGCCTTTTTAGTGGTTCATTCAGTCCATTCACATTCAAGTCAACTATTGATATGTGAAGCTTATCTCTGTCATAAGGCTCTTAAGAGGTTGCTTTGTTTCCTTTTTTTAGATTTTGTGAATGATCTGTATGCTGATAACTCTGTGCATGCCTTTATTTTTGTGATGGGTGTTATCTGTTCTTTCAGAACTTTCTTAAGCATCTCCTGAAGAGCTAGTACAGAGGTGACACGTGGCATTTTTTTTTTTTTTAGACAGCAGGATTTATTGAGAGGACAGAAAAGCTCCCACAGTGGGAGGGGATGCAAAGGGGTTACCCGAGGTGGCATATTCTCTTAGGGACTGGATGTCTTGGAAGGATTTTAATTTTCAGTCACTCATAAAGCTTAGCTTGGTGGGGTAGGACATTCTTGACTGGAATTGCTTATCTTTAAGAACATTAAAGATGGTACTCCAATCCCTTCTGACTTGCAGGGATTCTGCTGAGAAATCTGCTATAATTCTGATGGGTCTTTGGATTGAGAAGGTGGTTTTTGGTCTGTCTCTTTTCAATAGCTGCCTTTAGAAATTTTTCTTTTATGCTTACCTGTGGATATGGATTACTGTGTGTCTTGGGGATGACTTCTCATGTAATACCTTACAGGGGTTCTTTACATCTCTTGCATTTAAATGGTTGCCTCTCTAGGACAGCAGCCTCCAATCTTTTTGGCCTCAGGAACCAGTTTTGTGGGAGACAATTTTTCCATGAATGGGAGGTGGGATGATTTAAGCACCTTACATTTATTGTGCACTTTATTTTCATTATTATTATTATTTCATTGTGATATATAATAAAATTATTTTTATTATGAAATTATTATTTTGATATGAGTCGGAAAGTAATTGATTTATTTTGGTCCCTGTGCATTCAAGCCTCACTACTTATGTTAATCTGCATATGCAACTGCTCCCTAGTGCTAGCATAACTGCCTCAGCTCCACCTCAGATCATCAAGCATTTGAGTTTCATAATAAGCACACAACCTAAATCCCTTGCATGTGCAGTTCACACTAGGGTTTGTGCTCCTGTGAGAATCTAATGCCACGCTGATCGAATAGGAGGCAGAGTTCAGGTGGTAATGTGAGCAATGGAGAGTGCCTGCAAATCCAGAAGCTTCACTCAGTCACCCACTGATCACCTCCTGTTGTGCAGTCCAGTTTCTAACTGGTTCAGAGTCCAGGGATTGGAGACCTCTGATCTAGCAAGCTAGAGGATATTTTCTTGGATGACCTCTTGGAAGACTTGTTCCAGATTGTTCTGTTTTCCCTTTTCTTGGGGATGCCAATCAATTGTAGGTTTGATCTTTTTGTATAATCCCACATCCCCCATAGGCTTAGTTCATTGTTTGTGAGCATTTTCTTCTTGTTTTTGTCAGACTGGGCTAGTTCATTATTTTGATCTTTAAGCTCTGAGATTCTTTCCTCTGCCTGGTCAACTCTGCTATCTAGGCCTGTCATTGTGCTTTGAGATTCCAGGAAGAAATTCTTCATTTCTAGGATTTCAGATTGGAGCGTTCTTATATTAGCCAGCTCAACTTTTATTTTCTGCACTGCTTTTGTTGCCTGGATAATCTTTGTTTCCAACTTCTCATGGCTTTCCTTCACCATTTTAGCCATTCATTGTCTGAATTCTGTATCTGTCATCAGGGCAGGAAGTTCTGGATGGATTCCATTGTTTAGGGACTGTGAGGTGCTTTTGTCTGTGATGCCTCTTTAAGACTTGGAGGATTTCTGGTGTTTTTCAGCTGGTTCCTCCTCATCTGTGAGGAGTAACTCTTTTCTTTTATTATTATTTTTTAGTTTTGTTATTTTGTAGTTAGTATGACCTAGCTGCCATAGGGCCTTTTCTGCCATTCAAATTAGTTCACACAGGGAGAGAGAGGGGAGCAGCTACTCTCACTCCACCACTCTTACTGAGAAGTACTCAGAACTCAAAGTTACTTTCCGCTGCAAAGTTTTTTCCATGGTCAAACCAGCCAGACTGTTTTCCAATCCCCAGTTGCAAGCTTTTTGTGGAGATTAGGAGTGGAAATGGGCATCCGGGCTGCTGCCAGCACTACCAGAGTGGCAACACCACCCATAGCCCAAAAGCACTCTGGCTGAGAAACAGGGCTTCCAGGTGCCTTTCATGACTCCCATTTCCCCACCAAAGCCTGCACTCAGAACTCAAAAGCAGCAGAGTCCATGCCATGGTAGGACCTGCCTTGTGGGCAAGTGAGGCTGGCAGATGATTCTTTCTGGTCTGGTTGCTGGCTGCCAGAAGTTGGCAGCAGGCACTGAGTGATACAGCCAGCAGACAAGCTTTCCCAGCCTGGGAACTGGCTGTCAAGCATAGCCAGTGGGGAACACGCTCTTGTGGTTGACTGGCAGTAGCTGTTCCCAGTGCCACGTGGGCCTGGCAGCATGCTGATGTGCTCTAAGAAAGGCTCCACCCACATGGGACTAAAGACCATGGGTGGCTGGGGGAGGAGAACTGTCACAGACACATGTCAGGAGCACTTACCCTCTCTCATGGAAAGGTAGAACTGCAGATTCTATCTGAGCCTGGCACCTGCCAGGGATGAAGCCTCCTGGCTCCAACGCTGGCTGCCCCCTCTCTCTCTTCCTTGTACCCTATGTGTTCCAAAAGTCCTCTGCAGGATGTACGGATGCTTCATCCATCTAAGACTGCTGACGCTGCCTGGGTTTACCAGTGACTGGGAATGTCCTCCTTGTTCTGCTCTGCAAGAGAGGTTTCAGCCTGCTGCTCCCTGGTGGCCATCTTAGATCCCCTCAGGCTTCTTTTTATGCCACTGGGATTTCCCTTACTTTCTCAAATCCTCAACTGTGCCTTAAACGGGCACTTGTTATCTTTGATGCAACATTTGTAGGAATTATTTCACAGATTTTCAGAATCCCTAGTCTGTCATAACACCAAATATAGAAAGTAGAATGGTCGTTGTGAGGGCCTGGAGGAGAGGAGGAAATGGGGTGTTGCTGCTCATCCGGTATGAAATTTCAGTTATGCAGCACGAATAAGTTCTAAAGATCTGCTGATCAACGCTGTGCATATAGGTAACAATATTTTGCTCTTAAAAATATGTTAGGAGAGTAGCTCTCACATTATGTTCTTACCACAATAAAGATTGTTTTTAAATAGTTGACGACTGTTTTCTGAAAACAAAACAAAGCCTCATAAATTAATTCATAGCTGCTTAGTGAGGTGCATCACTTGATAATAAATGAGAATGTAAAATATTCACACTCCGCACTCTCATTTATTATCAAGCGTTAACTAAGCTTTTATTTCCTTTCATGGATTCCAAGTTCCTGATATCTAACTTCCGAAGGTAAAAGTAATGTTATCTTTAAATATTAGACAATCATGAGTGACTCTTGTCTCACCATAAATAATATGACAATAGTACCCTGGCATGCACTTTGTTGGTATGCAGAGCATATCTGTAGGAAACATGACTGGAAGTGGAATATTGGTTACAGGTAAGAAAATTAAAAATTTTCTTTCAGCATCCTTTCTGTAAACTGTTAGTTTAAGTTTGCTTTTATTTTTTTGTTCATGAGTGACAAGTATTAACTTCAGCTAAATGAGCAAACAGCTGATTATCTGGGCGTATTCACAATAATGAAAGCATAAGGTAGAGATGTGGTTCAAGAGAAGCTCGTGAAATGTACTTTCCTTTCTTCCCAGCCCCACACCAACCTGCTGACAATAGAAACTCATTCTCAAACTGACCTTATTCAAGGTAAGAAGGTATTGTTCCAATGTGTTGGTTTCAAGGACTTCCCTTCATGCAGAATAAATACTGGAACTAAAATATCACTAAAGCTCTAAGTAAGCAGATTATGCGCTGTCAACAGTGAATGCCTAGTATATCCACAATGCAAGAACTTAAGTAGATAGAGGTATTAACTGTCATTTTATCTGAAAGAAGCCAAGAATCTTGTGCTCACATCATATTCCTTAAAACCCCATTCTTACGGAATGGCCGCCACAGTCCCAGGTGTCACATGGAGTCAAGGGCACGATATCTCACAGATGACATGAGTTTATCAATTTATTGTATCTCTATGTCTGGGGGGAAAAGAAACGCTTTCTCAGAAAATTTGAAGTGGACCTCTTCCTGAACATCCTTGACCAAAATTGAATCATATGCAACCCCTAAGTCAATCAGTTATTGGGTTAAGGACTAGAATTTTCTTGATTGTCTTAGATTAATCCATTTCTTTCCATGACTTACATGCTCGGCAGCAAATGAAAATGCAAGAATGACCATTGGTTAGGTACACAGTAGTGTCTGATGCAGACAGCAAATACACTTGATGATATTGTTTGTAATACAGTTAAATAATATCCTGAGTAAAATGGGCCTATGTAGAAGTTCTTGGTGGAAATTCTTGGGCAGAATTTAAATTGCTGCAAAATGAAGGATTGGGATTGTGGAAACAAAGTGGTGTTGGCTGATAAAGCTTGGTACAAGGAAATCTTCATGGTTTGGTTTTTGAGCCACTATATAATAGTACTCAAAAGTATATATAATAATGCAGGTCTTCTAAATGATTGCAATGCTGGGTTCACTACACAAATTATTCCATTTTCTCTCGGTTGGCATTAAAAGTATGAAAGTCCTCATTTGGAAGCCACTCACTATATAATTTCAGAAAAATGGGTTCTAAATTCCAAACACAAGTTCACAAACGAAAGTTTGGAACAGAGCCCACTCACCATCTGGGTAATACCACTGCCTAGTATTACTTACCTTTAAACCAGATACTTGAATATGAATTCTAAAAAGAAACAGAAGCAAGTAAATATGAAGAAGTCTCACCTCTCTTTAATGTGTTCTTGCAATGGGTTTTGCACTGCTTAGAAATGGAATATAGTTTCATTTCACATGAACAGCAGCAATAATAGTGACAAGACTTCACGCAGGCGCCCTGAGGAAGGGCATTTGATGAATGTAACACTATCATTCTTTATTGCAGAGTTGATTATTGACCTCTGCAGTGATCCTAATCACCATTTACCTTACATTTGGCCAATTTTTCTAACTCCCCACATCAAATTCTGTTGATAAAATGGACTTCCATGGCCAAGGATGATATCTCTAATATGCCCCAAATGTTACCAAAACATGGGAGCCACTACCTCCTGCAAATCCACTTGGAATATGAGTCACCTGCTGTCTCTAGTGAGTGTAAGATGGTAGAGCAGTTTTGAAATCCATTAGTGAATTTCTTAGAATCCACTGAGCACAACTTGGAGATCTCAACAGAGGCCAATTATAATTAAAGAAAGAAATATTCCAGGTTAAAGAGAAGCAAGCAATCCATCCGGTGGAACCAACTAGAAAACATCAGCCAACTGCAGTGCTGTGCTGGAATTAGGGCAGACCACAAACTAATGCCGAGTCAGGTAATTGAAGGAAGTCCAACTGAGAGAGAAGGTTTCAGTCAAGAAAAGTGAGGAAGGTTTGATTTTTATGTGAAGTTCTTGTGAAAACGCAGTTAGGATAAAACATTATCTATTATTATTTGTTATTGTTGAGTCCCACAAACATGGCCTTGAGTTTTTACAGGCCAAGGTAGCATTTTTTTTTTCATTTTATTTGCAACATCATTGTCCAGGGCTATCGTGTCTAATAGAAAATACCTGTCTGTCAGCATAAAAATCCATGCTCTCATCCTTTAATCTGTGGAATGCTTCATGGTATTATTTTTAAAGATGCAAATTTAGCAGCCTCATTCTTGCCGCTAAAGAGCATTCATGGAATTTTTAGGGTTATCAAATGTGTAGGGCTGATGTCCTGCATTCTGAACTGGCTCTCCTCAGTTCCCCCAGGCTTCTTTTGTGTCACATTCAATTCAACAAACAGGAAACAGCTCTCCTGCAGTGAAGGCAGCACAGTGGGCTCTGCTCATAAATCCAAAGACATAAATAAACTTCTGGGTAAAGAACACCCAAATCAGGAAGGCAGGCATCCATGAGACCTAGGATCACGGAGAATGTACCTTTTTGCTACTACTACTAATCTGTGCAAATGATCACGGGCTAGATATGCAACACAATTTCGAACCTCTACACTATGTGGCGTCATTTAATTCGTAGCCAGTGTGCTAACTGACCTAGGAAAACTTTAGAATCCCATCTCTAAGTTTCCCTTGAATATCCCCAGATCCAAACGCACACCACTTTCATCCTCAAAAGGATGTTTTACTTCAGAGATATGTCCTTCTGCATGCATTTTGTCTTACGCTAGTAAGGAAACTAATTTTTTTGAGGATTTCAATCCTGAATACCAAGAGATTAATAAGCAGTTTTCAAAATGAAAGTTTCCAGGTGAGAGGTTACAACACAACTTTGTAGATCTGATGGATTAGGATACATATCTTCAGTATTTTAGAAACTCAAATTCTAATCCGTTCTAAGTCACCAACTCCCTTTAACCACGAACATGGTATCAAAGTCTAATGAAAGGAGCCGTTTGCTTCTAATTCCAAGCTTCCTTTACAACCATATTTAAAAGGAAGTTTTCTGAAGCCAAAGAAATTGACAGGTCTTGCTGTTGATCTGGACAGTTCTGTTAATTTTGAGCTCCAACTATTGCAAAAGAAAGCACATGGCCCTGTGATTTGGGCACCAGTTTTGAATTATTAAGACACCCAACACTTGCACCTGTTATCTCCATGTCCATTTGCACAGAAACTGGGTTGACACACCAATCTCCTATTAAAGAAGTCTATTTATACTGAGGCCTTCCTGCTCTGTGTGTGAAGCTGGTGCTGACTGTGACAGCTCTCTCTACCTGTGACAGCACTGGTGCCTGATTTGCGTTTATTGAACTATTCTGATGGCTTTCAAATGACCTTCCCATGTGTGTGCTCCCCGCTGTGGCTGCCCCTTGCTCTCTCCATACCCCGATGTCACTTGGATGCTCCAGTGAAACCAGCTTCTGCACATTATCACTCTTGAGCAGGGTTCATATCAAACTGTGTATGTCTAGCTTATCTGGAAAAGCAGCTGAGAGGAGGTAGAAAAGGGAGAGATAAGCGGACAGCAAAATCCCAAGTCTTCATGAGAGAAACTGCTTGCTTAAAAAGAATATTTTTCTGATTATAAAAGTTATATATGCTCATCATCAAAATGGTGGAAAATACAGAGAAGTTTAAAGAAACAAAAAGTTACCATAGTCTAACATTTTAGTGAATTTGTAGTGGGGAAATTTCTGGTTCCCAAGTAAAAAGGTATCTTTCCCTGATCACAGAGGTTTTCAGTACTTTTAGTTCCTACATTATAGCATTTAAATGGGAGAATTCTAAGAAGAGAGTGTTTCTGGAAAATTATTCCTTCCCTTTCTTCAGCAGATTTGTCTGTTATTCAGCTTTCTTGACTAATAGATGCTAAAGATAGAGCATCTCCATTTCTAAAAATGTCAAAAAAGGCAAGTCCTATTCATTTTGGATTTGAAGAAAAATATTCAGGAAGGATATTTCATCGAACCCGATTCATATATTATGCATTGTAATGATGCTAGACACAACACACAAGATCTCTTGATTGACGATCAGAATAAATTACACTAGCATTAATTCAGTAGCAACCCTACGCTGATCTCAGTGTATACAGCTCTTCATCTGCATAAGGTTGTACAACAGTCACTGAAACATACAAAAGGAAACAAACATTTTTCCTAAGCAAGTAAATCCTTTCCAAACTCTGTCAATATGTTATGCAACTAACTGCTGTTATCATAGTTCACCAGATAAAGAAGCTATATTTTAGTAAACATTTTAAAGTGAAACATATATAAGAGATAAATTATTTGAGTTTACATGGGACCTGGAATTGTTAAAATGGCTCTCTAGCATATAAAAAGGCTGCTTATGTTAAAAATTCATAGTAACTAAATAGACAAGACTAAAAGAATATTAATAAGAAGAATTAAAATGAAATCTTAGGTTGGTTCACTATAAAATTTGGCTAAAATCTGTTCTATATATATGTTCTACTTTTGGAGTTTAAATGAGAATGAGGACAACTAGTATCTAACTAGTAATTAGTGTCTGACTAGAATCTAAACTAGTGGTGATTCTAAAGCCATCATGACACTACTCAGAAAAGCATGTTGTCAAGATCTTCCATTATAGAAGTTGATAAGAAACATCCATTTGTATTAGAGTGATTTAAAAACTGATGGTGGTAGAAAATTCCAGTGAATGACATAAATTATCATTTTTAACCCTCTTTCAAATTTACATATTTGAGAAAAATTGTTGCTTCAGAATGGTTGAAAGCATGCCTGGTCAAAATAAGATTGACTACTCAAAATATTAATGGGCCAAGCTTTTTTTGTTTTTGTTTTTGTTAAAGGCATTAACAGACACTTTTAATCATCTTATGTAAAATTTTATAAGACACAAATGCTTCCTCTTAAAACTCACCACAAACACAGAAAGGTAAAAGCATTCACAGATGCACACACACCCCAAGAACTCTCTCAGAGCATCTTAGAAACCATGTTTTTCATCATACTGAGGTAAATAGCATGATTGGTACCTGCAATTTCTGGCACCAATCTTACATCTAATCTTTGTGGCTTTATGAATAACTACAAGAGACCCGATACCTAATTGAAACCACTGCTAACTATTGATTTATTGAACTGTTAGTACCAGGTAGTTTATGAGGACTCTGTAAATATGGGCTGGTGATAGTAGTGGTCAAGTTCCCATAATTTCTTAATGTCAGTTTATTTATTTGTAATATTTATGGTTGTAAGATAGACTCCAGTGATTATCTGTGCTGGGGGCAGAAAATTCATTTCTGCAGAATGATAGTAAATATAAGCATGTTGTTGACTGACCTTTTCAAAAAAGTATTTCAAGAACCAAGTATGAACAGCTAAAGGAAAAAAAGTCACAATGAGCCAAAATCATATGAAACAAAAAACAAAATGGAAAAGGAGAAAATATGAGGGTTTAAGAATTTTAAGTTATACTTGAAATAACACTGAATATTCAGGGTATGTGAGGAGAGGAAAGATGAGGCATCTTTGTACTGGGTAAAGAAAGTGACTGAGGTCAGGGACTTCAGGTATCCAGAAGCATCCTCTGAAGTGATTTCCAACCTAGACCTTCGTCATGTAAAGGAGTGACATATACTTTCATTTTTGGCACAAGGAAAGCTTGACTCGCAACAAAACAGCATAAGACAATATCACAGGTGGGCTTCCCTCTAAAAAAGTTTTTGTTGGTTTGATTTGTTTTCCTGAACTGAAAAGTCATCGCAAGAAATAGGCCACTATATTCTTTTCCTTCTAAATTGACCCAAAGTTCCCATACATCTGAAGACCAGGGAACTCAAGGTGTCTTCCAACCTTACCAATTTATGAAATCACTATTCAAAATGTTCGGCATTATTTTGGTGGCAGGTGTCTGTTCCCATCTTGGCTCTCCAACTTGTCTCCCCCACATCCTGGTACACTCTGCAACAGAGTTGCACTCTGAATACCTACTGGATTTAAGCATAGCAATGCATGGACTAATCTCTTATTGATGTGAAAATAATTGTACAAAGAATTTTCACTGCATCTCCTTCAGCATGGCATTCACATTCTTCTGTGACATGGCTCCAGATCGCCCCTGGTCTTCATCTTCCCGGTTCCTCAGAGGGCACCTCCCAGTATGCCTTTGGGAATTCTCTCTCTTCCGAGACCCAATACTTGGGCCACCCAGTGCCCCTCCAATAGGCCTGAGGCTTTCCCACGTGCAGGTGTGGGGTGCTTCTTTCTCCTCTTGTCTACAGACATCTTACTTGTTCTTTAATGTCTATATTGACCCCCCTTATTCAGAGTCTTCTGTGCATATTTCTCTGAGCCACCAGAAACCAAAGAACTTTGTTTCACCTTTAGTTGTCATGTAATTGAGGTATATGTCATGATTAGCCATATATCAGTTGGTTTCCTACACTGGACATACACCTTTTGAAGGCAGGAGCCACTTTTATTCTTCTTTGAGTCTTCCACCCAGCATGCTAAAACAATGAAAAGAAAGTTCTATACTCTGCAGTAAAAACAAAGAAAAGCAAGAGCAATTCATCTTATTTTTATCACTAGTCTCAGATTAACTACATTTTCCAATTTACTATACAGTATATCTGTGTGATCTAGGCAGGCATGTTTCCCCAAAATATATAAAAGAACAAAATAAAAGTGCAAATTGTGACTTGTGAAGACAAATGACTGAACTTGTGAACTCTTATTATCATATTCTCACTTTAATGGTAAATCAACTTTGAGAATTCATTAATTTTTATCAAGAAATATATAAATTAAAGGCATTTACTTAATATTATTACTGATATTCTTTTTTCTAACATCAGAAAGACTAAGTGAACAAAAAAAGAGTTCATTTTATGATTGAGCATCCCGTAGTTTCAGCAAAACAATAATTTTTTCCTGCAACATATTTATTATCTGCCTTAAAATCATAAAATCTGGCTTAAGTTAAAGCAGCTATATTTTTCTTTTTTGAGATAAACACTTTTAATTACCTTCCTTCCAACTACTTTGTTGTAACACACAGTGTATTTGTCTCCTGAGGTGAGCGTGAAAAAGCAGCCCAGCATGACTAAATGCTATCATCATTAAAGAAAAACTCAAAAGGTCAAAGAGGAGGATGTGGTACCTCTCAGGCTACTCCTGAGAAGATGCACCACCTGCCACTCTACTGAGACCGTCAATCATTGACTTGGCTATTGAATCATTTCTTGTATTTTGTCTTCTCAACCTGGTGCCCACGTTAAGCAGAAATGCATCACATTTTAATTAGCACCTGTTTTATTTCTCTGCCTTCTGTAGACTGTTAGTGAATTTCTAATAATAAAGCCAGACGGGAAAATAATGCCAATACGGTTGGACAAGCAGTTTCAGAATCAATTTTTTGGACTTTATCCTCCCTCGTGTCAGCTTAATGAAATTTATTAAACACACACGAAGTACCTGTTATGCTCCAGTATCATCCACATATTGGGCACACAAAGGAATAATAAAGCACGTTCTCTACCCTGAAGGGGCTTATTGTTCAGAAGAAAGACACAGTCTTGTAAATAGGTAAGTAAAATAAAATGTGAGCTGCACTGTCCTGGAAGTCATCCCATGGCAGCCTGAGTAGATCATGGTCAGTCCGTGTGAGTAGGGAGACGTGAGGGGCAGCTTTCTAGGTCCCATGATGCTGAGTCTTGAAAGATGGGAAGGGTTTCCAGATGCCATGGAAGAAACACCTGACTCATGATTAACCAATGGCCTTGTGTTCATGCAATTGATCAAATACCATTGAATATCTTTGCATTTGAGTGAAGGAGCTAGACCTTGGGGATCCAGTGGTGAGTCAGAAAGTCATTGTGTCCTCACAGAGAGCTCAGAGAATACAGATGGAGGACAGGTGGGATCCTGGTGGCATCAAACTTAGACCTGAGATATCAAGAGTATATTCCCCCCAAAGACACAGGGGATTGCTCCAAAGCTGTATAAAATCAGGACTGGAGGATGAGGTGACGGTGAGGAAAGGAATCAGACTTTGTACAGCTGCTCTACCTTTTTCCCTAATTTTGTTGTCACAAGAGGCACTACCTCACTGCCTCCCTCTCTTCTGTGGGCGGAAAGGATGAACCCAAAAGAACAGAATATTGGGCTGTTCCCTAGGGTTTTGACAGGGACTTCCTTGCTCTCTCTTCCCCCACATTCTCTCTCCATGCCCACAGACTTTCTCTTCCCTTCCAGTTTCCTGCCTCTGCCCCAACCTGATCCAAGTATTACATGCAAACTTGTCATTAAGGTTCTTTAAATCAAGATATTTAGATGACAACAAAAGGAGATTTTTAAATGACAAGATTGGCCAGGCTCAGTGGCTCACCCTATAATGCTAGCACTGTGGGAGGCCGAGGTGAGTGAATTGCCTGAGCCCACGAGTTCAAAACCAGTCCTGGCAACTCAGCAAGACCTTGCCTCTACAATAAAAAAAATCAAAAAAATTAGCCTGGCATGGTAGCACATGCCTATAGTTCTGGCTACTTGGAAGACTGAGGTGGAAGGATCACATGAGCCTAACAGGTTGATGCTGGGGTATCCGTGAGCATGCCACTGCACCCCAGCCTGGGCAAAAGAGTGAGACTTCAACTTTAAAAAATAAATAAATAGGCAACCCGCTAGTGTCCCTTCCCACTGTAGGAGCTCTTCTGTCTTCTCAATAAATCCTGCTCTCTCAAATAAATAAATACATGACAAAATTATATACTATGAAATAAGAGCTACATGTCACTTACTGTACTCAGTAACACACAAGAATCTATAAAGGATAGCCAGCGTGGCTTCTCTCTATGGAATAGATAATGACCTTAATGACCGTGGCTATGGGAATACTCAGTTCAGTGTTCTCCGTGGGATTTCACTCTGGGCTGTATTAGTGTGTCCATTTTATTTTATTTTTTGAGCCCTTTTACTGCTCATTTCATTTTTTTATTTGTTTGTTTGGTTGGTTTTTCATGAACTCTGTGATTGGCTCCCTAATGCTTTCGCCTCCCTGGCCTGAGCCCCTGTGTCTGCAGTCTGTCTTGCAGCTACACTGTCTGCCAGATCATGAGTGTTAGGGAAATGATGATGGGAACAGACCTTTTGAAGTCTGGTTGTCAGGAAGATCTTCTCCACGCTTGAAATCTGAACATAAACCAGACTTCCCTGAAGTGTGGCCCTGTGACACTGCCTAGGCATCACCATTAAATACCCCATCAGTGGTAATAGCTGAAGACTGTTGTGTTCAGTCACTTCTTTGGGTTTCACTTGTAGCAATCCCCATCACTGCCATCATCATTATCACACAGCACTGCCATAATGACAATTATAAAGATGTCAGAAAGCTGAGACAAGTCATTTGGAATTAAATCCCAGCTCCATAGTTCCTTTGGAATTACCCATTCCCTATATCCCCATTGTTTTCCTAACCAGAAAAGTAGAGAGGAGACAAAAATCTCTTGAGTAATGCACAAAATGCATTGTAAACTTGGGAATAATCAACATTAACCATGTTCAGTAGAGAGAGATGCACTGTGACTAAGTTTTACTGAATTTTAATGGCATAGTTTTTAGCACAGAAAGCATGCTCTTGTGTGCCAGAGTGATTAATGACACAGTTTATGTAGCTCATTGGTCATACTTAAATTAGTTTAAATATTCATCTGTTGCTTTGTTATGATGAATCTCTGTGTTTCTTTTTGTCTCTGTTTCCTCCCAAGTACTTCCTTTTGTCTGGTTGGAGGATATTCTCCCAAATTGGGAAAGAAATGCCAATGACCCTCTAGGTGAGAATGCACCCAGGTTGCTGAGGCTTAGGGAAGATGAGGCAATACACACTTTATTTCATTTCACACTGAGAATTGCACACAAAATTGTACTGTCTTCTTGGGTGAGATGTCTTGGTGGGTTCAGTAGCACCAGATCAGAGGTTCAGTTTTCTGACTTGGAATAAATGAAGATAGTGCTGTCTGATGTCTCAGGGACTTGTTTTACAATCCATACCTCAACATTTTATACTAACTTCCGGGAGTCTTTTCTTTTCGTGTATATGCATGTATAATTTAAATTTGGAATTGGAAATTTTAGTAACTCTGTCTTTTGGAATCGTATGAATTTTCCTCCCAAACAGGAAGCAGTACAGCACTGAAATTGCATTTGTGGTGAAGAAAGGAAAGGTCAGAAGAGTAACTTAATGAGACCTTTCATAACAGAACTCAAAGATCTTTCAAATTCACAGAAAAGGAGGCTTGCACTGGACACTGTGTTGTACCCGAATCCTGAATCTGAGAGACCACCAAAGAGCCAGCTCCGATGCAAATCACACGAGGGTCTTTATTCAGGCTCCAGTGTGGGCTCGCGTCAGCAACCGGCGCAGCAGTACAGAACCAGAGCCCCGACCCAGCGCAGCAAGCAGCTTATATACATAGTTACAAGGGAGGGGAAAGAACTTTAATGTTCGCACATGATTGGGTAATTTCTCCTACTGGGTACGGGGGCGTTTGGGATTGGTTGGTTTGTATGTTTGGGATTGGTTCGTTTGTATGGTTGCGCGTCGTGGCTGACCGCGGCTGACCATCAACAGTCAGGCGGGCTGGGTGGAACCGGTTGGGACATCTGGAATGTGAGATTACTAGGGGAGTAGAGCAGGAAGTGGGGCCAGAGGGTCTGCACCGTGACTCCGCGGTTTTCTTTTGGTATGTGAACTTGTTTACCAAAAGTATACGACTGGGCTTGGGCGGGAAAGCAAGCATACACCCGAGTTTTAAAAACAAGTTTCAATGTACATTCAAAATAAGCTTCAACCTACACTTAAAACAAGTTTTATCACACAGTTATGAACTAGATGGCCTTTGAGCTCCTCAACTGTTCTGACTATAACAACACTGAGGTGTAGAAAACTTTGCCTTTTTGTGCTGCTCCCTTGAGATTACAATTTACAAATTGTCTACTCCATACATCTAGTTGTGAATCACCGATGTAAGTCAACCTTTAAAACGTAAAAAATTATTTTCTCACAGCCTGAGAATTAACCCCTGAGAGTTGACTAGACATAGAGTAGTAGAAAATTCCAGACATCAAGGCTAACTAGAGCTCAGCTTCACAGAAGAATCAGTTGATTTGGAAGTTGGGGTCTCTTTGCCAGTGAGGCATATTTCTTTATTATTATCTTCCTTCATTTTTTGGTCACAATGAAAGAAAACAAGATGTGGTGTACACATATTTCTACTGATGAAAGTATTTTTGTGCATGATACTGGAACCACAGTGTTTTTAAATTTTTCAGACTTAGGGATTTTTCTTTCTATTAATATGTGAATGAAGTAATACAATCCTCCATGACACTTCACTGTGGGAAATCCAACTTTGTTCCCCACATTACCAATGATCTCTTAGGGGAGTACATAAAGTCTCCCAGAGGTTAATTCTCTCTTCTATTCCCAACATTCACTATTTATCACATTATTCACTACTTATCACATGAGCATTCACTATTTATCATTCACTATTTAACATTCACTATTTATTCACTATTTGTCACATTGTTACCATGCCTCTAATTTTAGGCTTTTTTTTAAAAAAATACTATTCAGAACCGGACGTAGACATTTATCACCCAAGTAATATGATTCTAGAATGACATGTTACAAGTTTTTGCTGAAAGCGAGAATCATTAACTTGCATGTGGGATATTACTATTATTTAAGGTTATTATCCATCAAGGTACAGGAAGTTCTTCACAGGCAGCCATCTTTTTCCTTGGGTCATACCATCAGTCACACTCTAAGGACCTATCCTTCTGCCTTCTTTTTTTATTTATTTATTTGTTTGTTTGTTTTTTTGAGTTGGAGTCTCACTCTGTCACCCAGACTGCAGTGCAGTGGGCCACCGCAGCCTCGACCTGCTGGGCTCCGGCGATCCTTCCACCTCAGCCTTCCAAGTAGCTGAAACTACAGGCGCATGCCACCACGCCCCACTAATTTTTGATTTATTGTAGAGATGAGGTCTCGCCAAGTTGCCCAGGCGGGTGTCAAACCTGCGGGCTCAGGCAATCCACTCACCTCAGCCTCCCAAAGGCACGGGATTACAGGCTGAGCCACCGAACCTGGTTCCTTCTGCCTTCTATCCCTAAGCTCTAAGGACTCAACTTTGTGCCTTGGAAGCAAGAGGAGGAAAGCAAATACTTCCTGTTACTTTAGCACTCAAAACAATCTAAGATCTCTTCCCAGCCTCTCCTCTTTCTAGGTTATTTAATCTGTTACCTTGTTTACACTTTCACCCTTGCCATTCTCTACAGTAACGTGTAGATTATAATTTAACTGTGAGTGATCTACCCCAAAATCCATTCTATCTCATTTAAATTCTAATGAATGAAGGCTTGTATTTATCCATAAAGGGAGAAAGCACCAGCATCCTTTTCATAAAGAAATTTTGGAAATTATGTTAAAATGGCTAGGTAGCCATAGGATAATCTAATGTATTTAGAGCTTTGCCAATATATTGTTTTAGTATAATCTCCTTCTTAGAGCTGTTGCACTATATTGTTTGTTCCACCCTGGGATGTGTAGAACTTTCTGACTGGGAAGGAAGAGGTAAGGCAAGAGCAGAGCCTGGGCCACGTCCCTCAGGACAAGGCAGGCAGATTTCCACCTCTGCCCCCTGGAAGATGGTGGCCTGCAAAAACTAAAGAAAATGTGTATTGTTTTTTAAGGTTATGTATTTCTCAATGTAGAAAAACCAGTGGAGGTCTTCTGTGTAGGGAGAAAAAAATGTAGGAAATAATGTGAGTAGTATAATGAACACTGAATTTGGAGTAAAGAGAATAAGTAAGGTTCTCATCCTGTCTCTGAGAGTCTTCACACCTTTGGAAAATTATTTACATTCTCTGGGCTTTAGATTTCTCCTTTTTAAAATTTAGAGTTTGAAGTGAATGCCCTCCCACCTCCTATACAGCTCAAAAACTCTGTAAGATTTAAAACTGTTGCATTCCAATAAAATTAGAACCCTAATCATCTTTCTACAGGCTAGCAAGATTTCAAGTCTGAAAATAATGACTCTTCACATCAGTACCTGAGGTCTACTGAAACCTAATTTGTGAAAACCAAATTGTTGTCTATTTGAAGCCCACAACAACCCTTTCCCACACCATTAATGTCAATGCACATCCTCTGAGCAGAGGCAACATTTGTGGTTTCTTGAGCTTTCTCATATACCAACAGAGACTTTGTTGCAAAACATAGAGCACTTCCTACCCCAAGGGGGTTTGCACTAGCAGATCTCACTCCAGCCCTCATTTTCTCTCTGGCTTTTCACAGGGTTTTGTGTGAGAAAAGCAAGAGATTTCAGATCTCAGCAAGACCCACTTTAAGAGCTGATTAAAACATTAGGTGTGTGGTCCACAAAACAGCCTAAATCAGCACTTCTGTCTGAAAGATCTCTTTCTCCATAGGCCTATTCAGGTTAATATCTAATTTTTTCCATGTTACAGTGTATGAGATGGTTGTCATGGTTACTGGGTGAAAAGTTTAGCTAGTAGAATCTATGTAACACTTGTAGCCTTCCCCTCCTATCTGGAGTTTTTCTTAGTTTTCTTTTTCTCAAATTCGGTCTACCAAAATTTGGGGGCAGTCTGTTAATCAATCAAGAAAGATTTTGTTCCTATTTTTTTCTGGTGAGTGTTCAGTATGGATAATGATTATGTATTCATAGAATGTCACAATGAAAAGAGTTTACAGGAGTCATTCAGTTCTTTGTTTTCCTACTGCGAAATGAAAACAGTCGCCAGGGAACTTGTTAAAAATATAATCCTTAGTCTCTATTCCAAACTATTAAATCAGAATTTCATCAGAGAATCTGTATCAATTATCAGAATCAATTATATCATCAGGCAAGTTTAAGACACGCTGATCTAATCACATGATTTACTCATAGATAAAGATGTTCTTCTGGTTATACTTGTCCATGCCACATATGGAAAAAAAAAAAGATTTTATAGCCTTGTCATGAGTAATGAGAATTGAAATATATCAACTATAAAACAGAAATTGAATTATTCCTGAGGCTGAATCTCTCAACTTGGGCCTCCCAGTTTCCAACACTCTTGACTTGGCTGAGCCTAAAATGGCAGTGATTATTTTACATCAGTCACAAGGCCACCCTTCATTCTTCCCCAACCCCAATAACACCACATGAGCAGATGTCAAATCAGGAGATATAGGGCCACAAACCACTTGAAAAAAGTAAAGTAAGATTCCTTCACACTCATAAACATTCTCTCAAATCTCTAAATCTTTGCAAAGATAAGTGCCTACCTGAACTAAAGCTTTTTTGCACCTTTAAAAATGTAATGTAACTGCTCTCTATTATTTTGATATAGGCAAGATCAGTCATAAGGTTACTTGCTTTTTTTTTCCCTTTCTTTCTTTCTTTTTTGAGACAATCTCACTCTGTCACCCAGACCGGAGGATAGTGGCACAATCCCAGCTCACTACAACCCAAACTCCTGGACTCACCTTAGCTTCCCCAGTAGTTAGGACTACAGGCACATGCCGCCATGCCTGGCTTTTTTTTTTTTTTTAAAGACAGAGTATCACTGTGTTACCTAGGCTATTCTGGAACTCCTGGGCTCAAGTGATTCTCCTGTTTTGGGCCCCAAAGTGGGCCACCACACCTAGCCAGGGTTACTTTCTCTAGGATAGAGTTATCCCCCTAAAAAAACAATGTTCACCAATTTATAATCATTGGAAAGTCACAGGAAGAGGAACTGATTCTCTCAGGAACAAATCCATGCACCCCCAAGGGAAAGCAGGGTCTACTTTAAAGAGTGTTCCATGCACGTTGATTGCTTGACTGATTTCAGGGCTTTGGAGGAAGTCAATTAAATTCAGCTACCTGAGCCAGTGCCTCAGAACCACCTTACAGCACCCTAGACAGGGAAAGAGTGACCCAGAATCAGACTTAGCTTTCACTTCACACCCAGGATCTGGTGGGTGAATCCTGTGCATCCCAGGGTCAGGTTTAACTAACACATCAAGACTGGAAGCGTTTGGAAAGGACCCCATCTCCCCAGATCATTGCACAGTGGGAAGCAGTCTAACTAACGGCTCTTGAAGTTTCCCTATTCTTGGAAAACAAAACTTCAGTGTTAAATTTTAGGAAAGAGTAATCACAATAGTATGACAGTTGGGAGAAAATTATATTTTTGCTTTCCTCTTTCTTCACATAAAATCTCAATCATACTTTGTGCATCGTTTGCATTTTTCATTATTCAAATTTTATTATTTTAGGAAGCCACTGAGAAAAATTGTGCTCTTCCAGGAAAACTGAGCTCTCTTTTTGGGCAACACACTTCATTCTTTTAGGATATGTTCATTTGAGTGTGTTTTCATCATTCTCTACTGTATTTGTAAGTTTTCCTCTTGATTATTCTAGTCTGGTAATGGTGAGCTCAGCAAAACAAACACATGTTCTATGTTTAGCACACACAAAGTTCTATGCCTAATGTCAATTATAAATTTCGTCAAGTTGCTAGAAAAGCAGCTATAATAAGGAATATTCTAATTAGTCTTAGAGGCATTATGCTGAGGAAAACATGCAGTTTTTTTTCTTTTGTGGAGTTTGCTAATTGCCCCCAACAATAGGTATGAAACTCTCTTGTCATACTTGCAGAAAATATATGAGTTTGACTTTCCATCTGGGACACTCTAGAGAAATGAGAGAAGTTGTATACAATTTTTATGATGTGAGCACCTAGAGAGAACAGTTATGTGACTGCTAGAATAAAAATACACAAAAATATTCTCTCTGTATACACACTCTAAAACACTTTGGGGTAAATGGAGCGATTGCTTCCACTCTGCAACTGATGGTTTCCATAAATATCAGTACAGCATCTATACTATATTTTAATTACAATTTTAAATCTACAAATGTAATCATTTGGCTGTAGTCCTAGGGAATATATGGCTATATTTTATTTTGCCAAGTATAAATTTGTAGATTAAGTTTGTTGTAGCTATTCAATTGTTCAACTGTTTGATGATTAAAGTTGAGGTGTTGTTTCAGTGACCAAAAATATGAAAATAAGATCAATTAGCTGCAAATAATCCCCAAGGAGTGTTTGTAGTGCTGTTTTATGTTTGGCAAAATTATGGCAGGAAGAAAAAGGGAGAAGTTCTAAGTATTTGAAATTATTTGTCCTAGAAGCAGTGCTTTTTTAATATCATAATACTTTTTGATTGGAAATTTTCAGAGGACAGACACCTGGTGAACAGCCTGTAACTAATTTCTAAACAATTTGAGTATGCTGGGAAGATAACACTTTCCAAGTTCAAGTCTAGAGCTTGGTATTTGTCTGTGTTGCTTTCCTGCTGCTACAGTCCAGCCCAATTAGCAAGTCCTGCTGGTCCCTCAGGAGTTTTTCTTAATCCTCTTTTGACCTCTCTAATTTGAATTATTCTGTGTCATCAACAAAGACTTAACAGTTGGTCCTCAGTGAAACCAGAAACTAGAATTACAATTAGAGTTTCTTAATCATTGTGCATATTGCATTGTTGCATCGGGGAAAATATTGGAATCTAATTAAAAGAAGGAAGAATTGTCAATGTGCTTAGTATGCCATTCTTTTTTTCTTTTAAAATATGGCATTAAAGAAAAGTTGGATTACCTTTAATAGTTGCAGTTATCTACCAATTAAGACTACTAAATATACAGAATGTGGAGATTTAATGTCAAGGAATAATAAATGCTTGAAGAAAGTATCATCACAGTGAGAATTATAGGATTAGGAATTCTCCAAGTTAAAAAAAAAAAGACTTTTTTTTTGGTTCTGGGCCCACTCTTTTATTGATAAAGTTATGAAAAATATAGTTACTTTTGTAATAATTTTCTTTATCCAACTCTTTTTTTAGCAGGTGGTAAAGCTTATTCTTGTAATTTATTGTGAAATGTACGGTGTGTTTTTATTCATATGAAGTTCAAAAATGAAAATAGGCAATTAAATGGTTTAGGGCTACAACATGGAGAATGTCTTGATAGAGAATATCAAGGGAATCATAACCCCAAAACTGGGGGAACATTTTCATCTGAGTAAAGAGGAAACGGATGAGCTCAAGAGTAAGTGCACAGTGTAGAAGAAAAATTGTACCAGATACTTGTCAAAAATGACAGAGAAGACTTTGTTGATGGTGACTGTAATATGGATTCAGACTGTTGCAACAGGAGAAAGAGACAAAACTAAATTCCATTGGCACAAGAGGCTGGAGAGTTTTCTAGCACTGGAGTGAACCACGGAACAGGTACTGGAGAATAGTGGGGCAATGCAATGAGACCTTCTGCTTCTGCTAATTGGCATTAATGGAAGTAAAGGTCCTACCCTTCCTCAGAGACTGGGGTCTAGTCTTCTTGATGACTACATTTCAAAGGAATGGCTTTCAGGTCTTTGAGAAAGACATTTCTAGGCTGTAAAAAAAAATTTACATCTCAAAGGGCAGAGTAAGAATTTTACAGTTGCAAGTTTTCTAATGTAAATGTGCTATGAGAGGTCATAGGCCTATTTAGGAAGAAGCCTGTCTAAAGTTGGGACAAGTTGAGGGGAACGTAAGCCCTCCTTGATCAACAGCAGGTTTCAGAAATAATGCAGAGATCCTGTTTTCTAAAATTAGGTGAGTAGGTAGCTAGATATTCTATCATTGTATCATAATATTTTACATATATTTTACATATATATTTAGTATTTAGTAGAAGCAGAAATAGTATTGAATACTCCTTAAGAGAAAGTAAATTAATAGTGTTCAGCAGAAGCAGAAATAGTATTTGTGTCAACAGCATGGTGAGATGTTCCGCCTGAGGTCAGTGATGTTGCCTGGTAGGACAGCCTTACTGGGTAACACATGCTGGGATCGCTGGCAATACACTTCCAAATACTGCATTTGCAGGGTGCTCCTCTATCATTTTTCCTGGCTGTACTCAGTCTCTTAGAAGAAAAGGGCAATATTTTCACCTTTGATTTACTGATGAGGAGATTCAGTCAGAGAGGACATTAATTGTTTCTTCCTAATATCACAATAAACTCTCATTCCCTGAGGCTACATCACTCCTTAGAACCAAGTTAGCTACTTAGGGAAGATCATTCAACACTTCCAGGTCTCCAGGGTAACATTGAAGCTTTATTGTTGCAAGTCGACAAATCGCCTCCCATCTGTCTATGCTGACTATGTGACTGCAGCAACAATGCCCTAGATGTTTCCCTAGTGGTCTGAAAGAATTAATGTGCTTCCCTAAGCATCTAACTTAATGCTAAGGAGGGGTTCAGGCAATGGGGGAAATCTGCCTGGCAAAGCTCTGGGATGGACAATACATTGATTGTGTTTCTCTGACTGCGGTCATGGCTCTGTCCGTGAAGACATCAATAGTTCATCTGTTGCTGGGTGGGGTGCAACGTGATGCTTCGTGGCTTCTTTTGACTCACCACAGGAAAGAATTTCAGAGCGAATCCAAGTACAGTTGAAGACAGTAAGTATTAGAGAAAAAGGCATCCCCAATGGGCATGGGCATCTTAAGAGAAAGAACACATATTTGCCTTTGACAAGAAGCTTTATGTACTTTTACAACAATTATTTTGCTAACCACAAACTAAGAGAGTGGGTTGCAGGTATCTGGTCACAAGTTTTGAATACCATCTCTTCACCTTTGATGAGTTAAAGGGTGGGCTTTTCTGAATGTACATTAGCCTTTAATGAGAAGCTTTGTGTACTTTTACAACAACTTTTATGCTAAACATGAACTAAGAGGTTAGGCTGATTCCCATCTCTTCACCTTTGTGGAGCTAAGAGGGTGGGCTTTTCTGAACCATGAACTAAAAGGGTGAGTTGCAGGTATCTCCACATTCCATCCTGCAGGTTGACCTGGTCTGATTGGTTGGGTGAAGGTTGGGTACCAATAAGAAAGATGTCTGAATGCTTACCTTATTTTAGTTTAAACTGCCAGCAAAAAACTTATCTATCTATGTATAACCTGCACTAAATAACCCCTCATATCTAAATTTCACTAAAAAGCCTTAGTGAAAATCACAGAGGCACTGTGAGGCTAACATTTAGAGAAAATAATGGAGCCAGCGGGTACAGGTGGTGTCTTACTTCAAGCTTCTAGGCCCGCCATGAAGCTTGACTTCACATCAGTGTGTATGCAACTCTGCCTGTAGTTGGGAAATTCAAGGACAAGAGGCAGAGGGCGGGAGCCAGCCAGAGGCAGCTCCTGTGTTGGAGCCCAATGGGAGGTGCCAGGAGAATTCATGGCCCCTCTGCTCAGATGTCTTAAGATCAGAGGTAATAAAGAAGAGCCAGCTGAACAAAGATTACAGGAGTAGCAGCATCCGGGAAGAGGTAACCAAGAGAAACATGTGAGTTCTAACATGACACATTATTTGCAGAACATCTCCAGAAACAAAGTGCTCTGTACCCTCTCCTTCTTTCTTGTCTTAGAAACCAATAACAACCAACTGAGTAGCAGTGGCCCTCGGGCAGGAAGCAAAGGAAGAAGCACCGAGGACCCATTTTCTCTCCATCTGCTCCTTGCCAGATTTAGAGGTTTTCCATGTTGATGACCTCTTTGAATTGTTCTGAGATATGCCCCGTCAACACAAAACCCAATCTTTAATGAAGGATTCTCATATTGCTGGCTCCAAAGTTTGACCCTTGATTCATTTCTGTCATTTTGTATCATTAAAATCCATGAATTCATGGCAAGCACAGGGTGACCCAGTGATAGATGTCAGCCAAGTTCCATGCAACAGGAGTGATCAGCAATAATGGATTCCATGGCTTAGTGGCCCTCCCATCTACCCAGCTCCCTAGTGGTTTAGAGTAATATCCAGTGATAAGATAGAGAGACCTAGCAATGGCTCATACATTTAAAAAATCATGTAGTCCAGAACTCCCGTAAGTGAGGGAGGCTTCATGTCTGCATTTGCTTGCCTGCCAGCCCTCCTTTCTCTTCTATCTCATTGCTAAGATAATTTATTTATTTTTATCTATGTTGCCTAAGCTGGTTTTGAACTCGTAGGCTCAAGCAATCCTTCCACCTCAGCCTCCCAAAATGCTGGGATTTTAGGCATGAGCCACCATACCCAGCCACATTGCTAAAAGAATTTAAGAATACTTCAAAGTCTACACACATTACAATTGGGTAAAATAAATAAGAAATTCTTCATCCTTTAGAAGGTAGGTCTGTCTCCCACAGCTTTCCTCCTATGCTACTCTCAACCGCCAGTGAGATGTTTTTACCACTGAAATTCTGAGAAAGACAACATCATGCGGCAGTGTCTATTTCTCAGAATGATTAATCTGTTAGATTTTTAAATACACATATTGGTTTTAAAACTTTAGAATACAGCCTTAACATGCTTAGCCTGTTTTCACTGTTAATTTCTCCATTGTGTCAGATTGCATTTTTTGATAGTGTGCCTGTGTGTATGAGTGTGTGTGTGTTTGTGTGTGTGTACATATACACACAGAGAGAGACATTGAGTTACAGATAGTGGACTGTCCATATCTGTTTAAATTCTCTCCCTCCCCAAAAACTAACAGCCAAGCATATTACATTTCCTTACTTCTCTTCCTATACTCCTGCCAAGCAGGAAATCAGAAAAATCTTTCAATTCTTTCCAGAAGAAACCGATAGCCAGTGAGTATCAAACATTAGTGAAAAGCATTCATCATTATAGGGGAAGAGACCAGAAGATGTTTCTTTAAAAGAAAAGAGGCCGGGCATGGTAGTTCAAGCCTGTAATCCCAGCATTTTGGGAGGCCGAGGTAAGGGGATTGCCTGAGCCCATGGGTTCAAGAACAACCTGGGCAACTGCAAGGCCTCATCTCTAGAATAAATTAAAAAATTAGCTGGGCATGGTAGCATGTACCTGTAGTTCTGGCTACTTGGAAGGCTGAGGTGGAAGGATCACCTGTGACCAGCAGGTCGACACTGGGGTGGCCATGAGTGTGCCACTGTACTCCAGCCTGGGTGATGAAGTGAGACTCCAACTCAAAAAAAGAAAAGAAAAGAAAACTGAAATAAACAAAGATAAAGCAGGAACCAGAGGAAAACTTTTCTTAGATGAGCTATGCTGGCATGCTGACATGCCTACCTTGATATCATTATTAGCAGCAGAGTAGATAGAAGATACATTAATACAGACAAGAAATTTATATCTATCAAGTTAACATAGAAACAAAGTGAACAAATGAATGTCAAGTGCTAGAATTTCCTATGTATGACATCCACATTAGAGGTTATAAAGGATTAAAATTTGTGCTGCCCATTAAAAGTAGACTGAATAAAGAAAATGTGGTACATATACATGATGGAATATTATGCAACCATAAAGAAGGACAAAATTATGGAGTTTGCGGCAACTTGGATGGATTTAGAATCCATCATACTCAGTAATCTATCACAGAAACAAAGAACTGAGTACCACATGTTCTCATTTATAAGTGGGTCCTGAACATTTATTATATTACTGCAAGACAGAGATGGCAGTAGTGGGATCCCCACTGCTGGGGAGAGGGGACACATAACATCACTAAGGTACCTGATCTTAAACCAGAGGAAGTGAGGACCAGTCGGAGGCCCAAATTTCACCTGCGCATAGACTACTTATGTACTTAATCCTGACTTGTATGCCATACCTTTATAATAAAATAAAGGAAAAACATATTAAAAAGGAAAAAATAAATTTGAGGTCACCCAGGCTAATGTCCTCATTAGCAGTACTATGGTTTTTACGTGTCCCCCAAAGTGCACATTTTGGAAATTTGATCTTCAATGCAAGAGTGTTGGGAGACAAGGCCTCATGGGAGGTGTGTGGGTCATGAGGACATTGCTCGTACGAAGAGATTGATGTTATTGTCTCAGAAGTGGGTTTATGAGCTTGGAAGTATATTCCTCATCAAATAATGAGTCTGGCCCTGCTTGTCTTCTACTATGCCGTCACACAGCAAGAAGACCCTTACCAGATGTCAGGGCCTTGATCTTGAACTTCTCAGCCTCCAGAACGATGAGGAAGTTTCTGTTCTTCATAAATTACTGAGTCTCAGGTATTCTGTCGAAGCGGCACAAAATAGACTAAGACAGAAAACTGGTAACAGAAAGTACGATGTTGCAATAACAAATACCTAAAGGCCGGGTTCGGTGGTTCAGCCTGTAATCTCAGCATTTTGGGAGGCCAAGGCAAGTGGATTGCCTGAGCCCGCGGGTTCGAGACCAGTGACAACTTGGCGAGACCTCATCTCTACAATAAATCAAAAAAATTAGCTGGGCATGGTAGCACATACCTGGACTTCCAGCCGCTTGGAAGGCTGAGGTGGAAGGATTGCCAGAGCCCAGCAGGTCGGTGCTGGAGTGGCCATGAATGTACCCTGTGCTCCACCCTGGGCGACGGAGTGAGACTCCAACTCAAAACAACACAACAACAACAACTACCTAAAAATGTAAAAGTGGGGGTAGAGACTGGGAGAATTTGAAGGAAGAGGCTAGGAAAAGTCAGTATTGCCATGAACACAGCATTAAGGATGATTCTGGTAAGTGCTCAAGGGAAGAGAAGAAATCTGGGGAAGTATGAAACTTCCTAGACATTACTGAAGTGATTGTGATCAGAATGTTGGTAGAAATATGGACAATGAAGGACATTCTGATGAGGTCTCAGGTGGAAATGAGGAATGGCTTATTGGAAACTGGAGTAAAAGTCTTTCTTGTTATAAATTGGCAAAGAATTTGCCTGAATTTTGTCTATACCCTAGGGCCTTATATAAAGCATAATTCAGGAGTAATGAACTAAGATACCTGGTGGAAGAAATTTCTAAGCAAAATATTGAAGAAGCTGCATGGTTACTTTTAACTGCATATAGTAAGAGTCAAGAGGAGAGAAATGATTTAAAGACAGTACTTATAATTAAAGGTGAAGCAGAGTGGAAGGATTTGGAATATTTGCAGTCTGGTCATGTAAAGAACAAAAAAGCATGCAAGCGATTCTTTGATAAAGGGATTAGTATGGATAGAAGAAAACCAGGGGATATCTATCAAAATGAGGATGATGGGTGAAGAATAACCCTGAAGGCATTTTGGAAATCTTTGAGACTGCCCTTCTATCACAGGACCAGAGTTTTAAGGGAGCAGAAAGGTTTCAGGGAAGGATGCTAGGGTGCCCTTCATGGGCTCACTGTCTGGCTGCCTAGAGACTCTGCTCCCTGCATTCCAGCTCAGTGCCCCTTGGCCACCCCAGCTGTGGCTCAAGGAGGCCTAGGTGCATCTTCTGCTGGTGCACCAGAGGGTATAAGTGGCATCCACATGGTACTAATTTTGCAGGAACACAGAGCACATTAACTGTGAGGACATGGCAGCTTCCATCTACACTACAAAGGATTGTTGTTAAACAACATCAGGGGCCAAACAGAACCCTGGGGCAGGGGATGAATCATTGCAGAGAGTTCCCACTAGTGCAATGCCTGGTGGAGCCTTAGGAGTAGGGCCACCCCCTAGATCCTAGAACTGTAGAGTTACCCTCATATGTAACCCCAGCCTGGTACGCGACTCCAACCCATGAGAGTTGCTATGTGGGGTGAACCCAGCAAGGCCATAGGGTTAGGGCTGCCCAAGACTTTGGGGACCCAACCCTCATCCCAGTGTGTCCAGAAAGCACATGAAGTGAAAGATTATTCTAGTCTAAAGATTTAATGTTCATTCACCCTGCTGACTTTTGGATTTGGGATCAGTTGCCTCTTCTTTCTTGCTTATTTCTCCTTTGGGCATGGGCATATCTATTCTATGCCTATCCCAGAATTGTATTTTGGAGGTGCATAACTTGTTTAACTTCATAAGCTCACGGCTAGAGAATTTTTGCTTCAGGCAAATCATGCCTTGAAGCTCACTTCTGATTTAGATTAAGACTTTGGACTTTGAGTTGGAGCTGGAGTTAAAGTTTTCATGCTATTGGGATAGAATACATATATTTTGCATGAGACAGGCATGCATTTTGGGGGCCAGGGACTAAATGCTATGGCTTGAATGTTTTTCCCAAAATCCACATTAGAAACTTGATTCCTAATGTGGCAGTGTTGGGAAGTTGGGCCCAATGGGAAGTGGCATTGTCCTCACAAATATATTAATGCTGTTATCTTAGGAGTGGGCTCATGATATTGGGGCTGAGTTCCTCATTAAAGGATGAGCTTGCCCCCTTCTTGCTCGCTCTCTCTTGCCCATGTGATAATTTCCACCATGTTATGACACAGAAAGAAGACCCTCACCAGATGCCAGCACCTTGATCTAGGACTGCCCAACCTCCAAAAGTTGAGGAAATAAATTTCTGTTCTTTATAAATTTCTTAGCTATTCTGTCATATCAGTACAAAATAGACTAAGAAAAGAGTTTATGTTCATCACCCATAATCATAATTTTTTAGCTGCAGAATCAAGTCTAGAATGCAGACTCCTAATATTCAGTCCATATGATTATTGCTATTACCTAACTTCATAAAATGGATGGAAACGTCTGATTCTACAAGGGGCTTCCAAGTTCCACAGAGTAAACATATAGAACACATAAAGCCAATTTGATATTCTTTTACATATTAATGTGATCAACATCTAATAGCTAAATATTATAACCTAATAGTTAATTATTACTTGATTAGCACAAGTGGTAATAATTCTTTTCAAATTTAAAAGAGCTATTTTGAGATGATTTGTCAAGACTCTTTAAAATTTTACCCTAGGTAGTTCGAATAGAGACTTTAATATTTACTTGATAAATTCTCTTTAAGCTCAATATCTAATATTTCCCACTGATAAATATTTTCAAAGAAAGATGGTGTCATGCTCAGGTATTTGAAGACATTACTAAGGCCTTTGCTTGTGAATGTTTGGAAAACAGGAGTCACTTATCTCCACCCCTCCACCCCACGTCATCTCAAATTACATCATGATCCATCAGAAATGACAGTCTTAGTGTTCAGAAGTACTTTTAAAGGAGCCACCTTAGGTTTCTGATTTGATACATGCAAGGAACTTATGAGCCAGGTAGTATGTGTATAAGACTCTCTCTGGGCCTTGTCCAGTCTCTGGCGTCTCTTCCCCCTGAGTACTGCTCACTTGGGCCTTGCTACCAATGCCTGGGGACCACTGAAAGGAGATGCAGGAAAGCTATCACAAAGGCACCGGTGAGCACAACAGCAAATCATAGTTAAGAGTGAGGAATCACCATGCCTGTTATGGAGGACACCCTCTGAGACTCTGAATTTTAGGTGTCACCTTGAAGGAGCCATGAGGTGTCCAGACATTTGGCCAAACGTTATTCTGGGCATGTCCGTGTGGCTTTTTCTGGATGGGATTAGCATTTGAATGGGTAGGTTGAGAAAACAGATGGCGCCCCCTAGTGTGGTAGCACCCATCCAATCAATTCAAGACCAGAATAGACAAAGAGGTTGAGTAAGTCGGACCTGCTTCTGCCTGATTGCTTGAGCTGGAAGACACTGGTCTGTTCCTGCCTTCAGACTCCAATTGAAATGGGCTTTTCTTGGGTTCTGAACCTAATAGAATTTGGACTGGTATATACATCACTGACTCTTCTGGTTCTCAGACCTTCAGATTCCAACTGGAATTTACATCAGCTCTCCTAGGTCTCCAGCTTGCTGACTGCAGGTCTTGGAATTTCTCAATCTCCATAATCATATGAGCCAATGTTTAAAATATACATTTTTAAGTATAGTTATAAATGTATATTTCTCCAGATGCCCACCTGGAGATCTCTGACTAATATGCTTTTTTCTTAGAAGGATGAGCAAATAGATCTAAATTAAAACAAGGAGCCCTGAGGTTGCATAGCAGAAACTCTGGATCTGAAAAGTTGGTGATTCTTTCTTTGAAAGAGAGGTAGGAGTGGTCAGAACTCTCAGGAGGTTTAAAGAAATAGACATTAAGTTCTCTTTCTAGAGTACCTCAGCACAATCTTATATAAAAAGAAGGAAGTAGAATCCCTTTATTCTTTGAGAATTCTGTTGGAAGAAAACTTCCTGACATCTGGAAACTTCTTTCATGGCAATACAGTTAGTCACAGTGGGTGGAAAATTCCATTTTCTCTGGAGTCATTCTCCCACATGGTATGCAAAGTGGTCATAACAACTACAATGAGAGTTACCATGAGAGTTACCAATAGGAAAACCTGATTCTATTCTCCTGAGGTGGTTTATTATTCTTTGCTCCCATCTCCCCAAATTCAGAATCTTTAAAAGTTTGGAATTCAGCATACCAGAAAAAACCATCGCAGATAATTGTATGACTTAAAGAGAGGTGACTTCTACATGCTGCATTTGTATGTGCCCTTCCTGAGCCATCTTTTTTCCTCCAAAACAACTTCCCTAAAATTTCAGTCATCTGCACTTCAATGATCCCTATTAACTGGAGTCTTTACGTGCTCACCTGTCACTTCTCTGAATTTGTAATAAATTTTAAGAGGTTATATCTAAGTCAGTGATAAAAAATGATCACAATTAGTAAATTCACTGAACTCTAAATCTAGGTATGAGTGTTCCACTCCTACAAATCTGTGAAATATACAGTAGTCATCCCTTATCTGTGGTCTTGCTTTCTGCATTTTGTTACCTGTGTTCAACCATGATCCAAAAACACTACAGCATTTTGAAAGAGAGAGAGAGAGAGAGAGAGAGAGACTACATCGCATAACTTTTATTAACATATTGTTATAATTGTTCCAATTTGTATTTGTTATTTTTATTTCATTTTGTTTTATTTTACTTAATGTTATTTTATTTTATTTTTTGAGTCAGGGTCTCACTCTGTTGCCCAGGCTGGAGTGCAGTGGCACGACCACAGCCCTGACCTCCTGGGCTCAGATGATCCTCTCGCCTCAGCCTCCTGAGGAGGTAGTTCTACAGACATGCTAATTTTTTTGTTTCACTTTTTCTGTAGAGATGATGTTTAACTATGTTGCCCAGACTGTCTCGAACTCCTGGGCTCAAGCAACCTTCTTGCCTCAGCCTCCCAAAATGCTAGGATTACAAGCATGAGTCACCATGCTCAGTGTGATTTATTTTATTTATATATATTTTTTCGAGACAGTGTCTCATTCTGTCACCCAGGCTAGAGAGCAATGCCATGATCATAGCTCCCAGTAGCCTCAAACTTCTAACTCAAACTATCGTGCCTCTGCCTCTTGAGTAACTGGGACTACAAGCACACACCATGGCACCCAGCTAATTTTTTTTTTGTAGTGACAGGGTCTTACTGTGTTGCCCAGACAGGTCTTAAACTTCTGACCTCAGGATATCCTCCTGCCTCAGTTTCTCAAAGTGTTGTAATTATAAGCATGAGCCATTGTGTCCAGCCTAGTTATTATTACTCTCTTATTGTGTAAAAATAGGAAAAAACATAGTATATACAGATGGCCCCTGTCTTGCAATTTTTCTCAACTTTATACAAGTGCAAAAGTAACTCACATTCACTACACTCCTCGACTTGCAATGGGTTTATAAGGATGTAACCCCATCATAGGAGGAGGATCGTCTATATAGGGTTTGGTTCTAGCTATAGTTTCAGGCGTCCACTGGGAGTCTATGTCCTATGGATAAAGGGAAGCTACTATACAATATTAAGGACTTTAAACTGTAAATAAAGGAAAAGGAAAGTAAAAATCAATTTGTCTTCATAAAATAAATGGGTCATTAGATTTCACATCTGTAAAAACCCAATCATGGCATTCTCCTGTCAAAACCTTCCAATATCTTATTATTAACTACGAAATACAGTCCAAGCCATAGAGCATGACCTTCAGTGCAATTCATGGTGTTGTGCCATCACCTGCCCATCCAACCCCATCAACTGTATTGCTTCACTTCAACCCCAGATACCAATCACTCCAGAATATGTATGCATTTCATCTGTCTGTACCTTTCCTAAGTTCCCACTACCAGTTGAAATTCTCTGATTTTTTGGATGCAGGTTAAGTATCTAGGGTCCTAGGAAGTCTCTTTAATACCCATCTTTGCCTCATCCCATCCCAGCAGAATTCATTGCTTCCGCTTCACTGAGGTTTCCACGGCACTCTATTCACACCCTTATTAGAGCATTTCTCACAGTCACACCTTTGTTAGCATGTCTGTCTCCCTCCTCAAATTGTAACTCACTAGAGAAAGTCAAGGATCATCTCATAATAACCTTGTTTCTCAAGAATGTAACCTACCCTTCTACATGTTTGGTGCCCATTTAATTGCTTATGCAAAAGCTTAAGAGTGTGTTCCATTATTTTATTTGATGCCCATAGGAACTCTGTTAAGCAGGATGAATAAGTGTCTATAATTGTCTCCATTAAAACAAATAAGGCAACTGTATTTGTCAGGGTTTTCTCCATAAAGACAAACCAATGGGAAGGAAGGATAGATAAACAGATGAATAGTTAGATGGATAGAAAGTTAGATAGATAAGATGGGGATTTATCAGGGGAACCGGCTAACACCTTGTAGAGGCTAAGATGTCCCACAATAGGCTGTCTGTTAGCTGAAGACCCTGGGATGCTGATAGCATGGTTCAGTTGAAGTCCAAGAGCCTCAGAACCAGGGAAACTGATGACTTATCTCTCAACCTGGCAGTAAAGACCTGAGAACCCAGAGGGCCATAGGTGCCAGTTTTAGAATCCAAAGGCCAGAGAGTTTTGTGTTCTGATGCTCAAGGGCAGGAGAAGAAGGGTATCCCAAATTCAGGAAAGGGAGAAAAAGTATTTGCCTTTCTTCTGCCTTTTAGTTCTATCTAGCATGCCAGCCTATTAAATGGTGCTCGCTCAAAATGAGGGTGGATCCTCCCCACTCAGTCCACCAACTCACACACCAATCTCCTCAGGAAACTCACAGACACACCCAGAAATAATACTTTACCACTTCGCTAGGTATTCCTTAATCCAGTCAAGCTGACACTTTAAATTAACCATCATAGCAACTGAGCATCTAAAGGAGATAAGTGATTTGTCTCAAGGTCACATGACCAATACCAATACTAACCCCTGGGTTTTCTAATCCATCTCATGCACTGCGCCATCTTAACACAACATCCACTGAAAAGTGGAGTCATGGTGAAGAGCTAAAGATGTTTGCAACCCAATATGCGTACCATGCTTTCCAGTTTCAGCAGTTCTTGTACACACGACCTCCAGTGGTCACATGCAGAGGCCCTCGTGCTCTCTCTCTTCTAAATGAATTTCAGAGATGCCAAAGCAACAGGATAAAGGCTGAAAGATCACCTTAATTTCTAACACTTTTCCTCACAAACCAATTCAAAAACATCTTACTATAGTGGCAGCTTCCTGAATTACTAAACAGAGGCTTTATTAGGAAGGACTCTGTTCTTTCTACCAAGCAGCTTTATTCCTTGGGCATAAACAAAACTATCCCTCCTCTCTTTAAATTGGCCAGAGAGCCAACTTTATATAAATAAGGACTTCTTAACTTTGGCTTCAGATGCCAGCTCTTTCTCTTGAGGTTTTCACCTACTTAAAATTCACTTGTTGCTCTTTAAATTCACATCTAGCTTAAGGCAAATGTTTGAATTTCTAAAATGAAACCATGTGCCAAAAATAAGCTTAGGGGAAAAAAATAAGTCAAATAAATGGAAAATTCTCCAAAATAAGCAAAAGCATTAAAATGATAATGCTTTAACTTTCTGAACTAACCTGAAAATAATGTATGCTCAAGATAAGCATACAACCATGAAGATGGCTCTCCTCTATAAAGCATTAAAGAAAAAGCAGAAAATTACCTCAGATGAAACTTCATTATATGGCATTTCCATTCTCAGGATCTACCTTCAGGTTTGCTGACTTAATTGCTCTGACAAAGAGCCCCAACATCAATATTTCTCACCTTCCTAGGTGATTCTAGTATGCATCCAGAATCACAAAACCACATGAACAATTTTCAGCACTCTTCACATAGGTGTTGACTGCATGCCTGTCTTCTCTACCAGTCCTACCCCACACTCCACCCTTTTCCTAAAATAGACATGCCTGCAGGCAGTGCATGCCTTGCCCTTACAACCCAGTTTTATTCATGTGTATGTTCATTCAACCAATAAGTTGAGTTTTGGCTTTGTGCAAGGAACCATGACTGTCAACAGAAATAAGAAACTGTTTCAGACTCCAAGAAGCTCCCTGTCTAAACGTGGTTACTATGAAGTATGAAAATGGAAAGCAATTTTTTAAGAGGTGATTTCCAGTGGTTTCACAGTTCTAACCTTTCATCACACTGCCATTAAGTATTAGACTGACCAAGAATGTGTATAAGAAATGAAGAGTTTTAGATTTTTGTACATTCTATACTTTACATTGTGACTTCTGTTCACAGTTTATAGATGTGCAACATAAATAGGAATAATTCCTAAATTTATAAAAGCTTCTATGAAAGCATAGTGTGACTCAGTAGCCCTGCTGGCCTGTCTTATTACCTATTTGAAAACAAGATTGATACTACTGCAATTGTCTTTTAGTTGGAAGGGACATTTGTATTTAGTTGCCAGCTACTATACTTTCAGGCAAACTAACCGCACAGCAATTCTAGGCAAATGAATCTAAGCCTTCGTAAAAAGTGTCTTGCAGAGAACCTGCTCACCTTGCCTTCTTCTATTCCATGTGTGTGGACCACAGTGACTTTCCATGTCTTCTGAGCCAGTACCCTTTCAAAGCTCAATGTTATTTCTTCTCTAGCCACATCTAGATTAGACGACAGTGCTAATTATTCTTTCCTTACTTGAAATATCTTGTGCAACCTTTCTTCATCAATATTCTTTTGCTAGGTCAAACTACAACTAACAGGAAACGGCTGATACAGCGTGACGCAAGTCCCCTGACCCTTAATGGAAGAGTTGGTCATTGTGTGAACAGAGATGTAGCTAGAGAGGAAATAAGATTGAGCTTTGAAAGGACACTGACTCAGAAGACATGAAAAACTGTGGTGAACCACACACATGGAATGGAGGCAGGCAAGGTGAGCAGAGAACCATGGTATTTCAACCCTAGGTTAACCCAGGGCCACCCAACAAGGGTAAAATATTTTTCCTAAAATGTAATATTTGCTCTGGTAGTTTTCATTTTCTTCTTTGTATCAGTTTATAGCTCCACAAAGTACATGCAAATGTACAACTAAATCTAGATTATGAGAAATCTCAGAGTACAACCTGTATTTAGGGGAAGAATATCATTAGTATAGTTTCAGATAATTCCTTGTAAATGATCTCAAATTCAAAATAACCACACCTTAGTCAGCAAGCACTTATGGAGCACCCACTTTTGACCAGGTGTTATGGTAAGTGACAAGATTTAAAAGGTAGAATGAGATAGAACCTTTGTTGAATATATGCAATTACAAACTGTTTTTTAAAATCTGGATATAACTTGAGAAGTCCTACCCTACAATATTCTGGAGTGAGCTTCAATTCATCATTATTCAGAAATGTATTAATGCATTACGCCTTTGTGAAGTCAAGTGCCAGATTCTGGGCTTGGTGCTGGGAATGTTGGAAGGTCAGCTCAATTTACAAACGGCCCAGTTGCTGCCTACTATTTTGCATTTCTTTCTGGGTTTTTTTTTTAATTGTGATTTTTTTTTAAACCCCACAGAACTGACCATCTTAACCATTTTTAAGTGTACAGTTCAATAATGTCAAGTATAGTCACATTGTTGGGCAACCAATCTCCACAACTTTTTTATCCTGCAAAACTAAAATGCTAGGCCCATTAAACAATAACCATTTATTTGAGGTATCCAAAGTAGTCATATGTGTAGAAACAGAAAGTAGGTAGTTGCCAGGGCCTGGAGGGAGGTGAAAATGAGGAGTTCTTGCATGATTTGTTCATACATCTCAGTCCTGCCTTTGGTTTCTGGAGGCAGGCATGCCATGATGTTGACATCATGGCCGCCTTTCACTATCCTGAAGACACATGCAGCTCTGATTCTGGAAGTACTGTCTTCTGCCTGACTCTAACGAGTCCAGGAACTACTTGCACTCAGGTTCTGCCAACTTGGATCCATGCTCTACTCTTCTTTTTCCTCTCTGTTTTATGCCCACTTGTAACTTGTCTGCCAAACTTCCTTGTTTTCTGTTTTTCAAGGCACTAAATCACACCACCTCTTGGGTATTCATTATCCGTGCCTGGCCTAGCCGACTGTTCTTCTCTTATTTCAGACTGGTTGCTGTTTATCTTACCCCTTTTCAGCATCCTCAATGCAACTGCATAATACATATCCATTCTTCCCCTCAAATTAAAACTATAGTCACTGTGTTTTGAAAAATGCTGATCACTCCTCCTATACATTCCAAGAAGCAGGAAACAATGAATGAATTTAAACCAAGGAGAATCCCAAAAATATTGTTATTCCCTAACCAATAAGTGAGAGTCTTGGACTCCAGTACACTGCCATTCGTATACTACACACATGCTCTATAAAGAACTATGGAGAATTATGTGCAAATTTAAATGCTCTCTAGACAATTCTAAATATCAGCTTCCATGCAAGACATTACCTGCTAAAAGCATCTATTTATGGTTTGACACTGACATTTTGACGTAATACATATTTCATCAGCCTGATACATTGCCACTTCCCAGTGAGTCACAGTATCACTAACTCAGAATTAAACATGTTGCTAAACCATTTTACAGCCCTTGCTTAGCACATAAAGGCTATTTGACAATTACCCCCAGGAGGGCAAATAATCAGCATACCTCTGATTCCCTTATTATTAACCATTATAAAATCATGTGCTGTGATAAATGTACGTAACAAAGACATTGATTTTTATAAGACTTCCCAGAAAGCAAATATATATACTTGATATAAGAAACCCATAGGGGGCCTCTCCATTTTCCTTTGTGTCTTCAATTTGCTCAGGGCTGCTCCTTGTACGGTATTGGCTTTCACCTGTCAGGCTCAGGCTTTGATTACTGAGTTATGGGAAAAAATCATTGCCCCTTGCCTTAACTATAAGAGATGTCTTACAAAGAATAAGAAATATTTTTTTTCTACTCTGTAGTAAAAAGATTAGGTTTAACATCAACATTTCTATTTTCTCCTTCTTTTTCCCTTTCTTCCTGTTTAATTGCTAGTTAGTGAAATAAGTAGGCACCTGGCCTGCAACAAGATGTGCTTGGGGAAGTCTCTAGTGTTTTTGTTTTTCTTTGTTTTGTTTCTGCATGCCATTTAGACCACAGTGCTAATTATTCTTTCCTTACTTGAAATCTCTTATGCAACCTTTTCCCATCAGTATTCTTTTCATTAGGCCAAATGCTTATTTTGGAGTCCCAAGGATGATTTTCTAAATATTTTCATAATTCCTTTATCCTGTTTTCCTGTATGTGCCCTCTCATTGCACAAAGGGTTACATTTGACTGTTCAGTGGCTCTGACTTTGTGATTCACAAGGTATTTTTTGTGTCTTACATGGTTAAACTTGAGCTTGCAACAAAGATATGAAAATGACCCATGATAAACTTGTATTAAAACACCAACCAAACAAAAAGTATAAGGAGATCACACATTAAAATGAAACAACCACAAGCTTTAGTCTCCCCCTAATTTGATCTTGAGTCTCTCTCTCTGGAGAGTGGCTATCAATTCTAGCCCTGATCTGATGGGGCCTCAGGAGAGGTGGTTGTGGATGTTTACAGTCTGGCTTTCACAGGATACTTCTTTATCCTGGCAGACCACCTGATGTCTAGGAGGATGACCCATGAACTGATGTCCCTCTCACAGGAAACTTGCTTGTACTGGCAGAGGCCCTTGCAGCTTGCTGAATGTCTGATTTCTCCCCAAAATTCATCCACTGAGAACTAATCCCTAATGTGGTGGTATGAAGAAGTGGGATCTTTGGAAGACGATTAGGTCATGAGGACAGAACCCTCATGAATGGGATTAGTACCCCAATAAGACAGGCCGTGAGGGGGCTTGTTCACCCCTTCTGCCATGTGAGGACATAACTAGAAGACACCATCTATGAAGCAGAGATCAAGTCCTCACCAGATGCCAAATCTGCTGTTACTTTGACCTTTGACTTCTCAGCCTCTACAGCTGTGAGCCATCAATTTTTGTTGTTTGTGAATTACCCAGTCTAAAGTGTCTTGTTATGGCAGCCTTAACAGACAGAGACATGGTTCTTATCTGCCTTGTGTCTAGCTTATTCCTACTGAGGAAGTCTCTTTCTAGAATAGCCCGGAATGGGAGGAGAATGAGGTTTAGGTGTGTCAGTCAGGTGAGATACAGAGGAGGAAGCACAGCAAGACACAGGAAATAACAGAAGCAGTGTATTAGTTACAGATCAGAGAGAAGAGGGCAGCACCTCTCACAGGACCCACAGGAAAGGGGGAGCTATCCAGAAAAGAAGAGAGGAAACCTGTAGTCCTAAGTCTTTCTTGGAGTTTGGGCCATTCCCCACACAAATTTCCTGCAGAGTTCTAACTGGTGACTTTACATCAAGCAGGCACAAGTTCCATGGAATCACACTGTGACTAAGAAGCGGTCACTGAGGCATATCTGTGCAGTCCGTGGGGTGGGGGGTGAGTCAAGTAGGTTGTATGTAGCTAATCCACAAGGAGGTGGTCACTAGGAAATGTTTGTACAAGGCAGATGTCTGAATTGACCACCTTGACAAATTAGGAGGCAGAGAACTAGAAACTGTGTAAGGGTCACTAAGACCTGCTTCTGGTAAAAGAAAGTCCAACTTTTATTCAAAATAGATGCAAGGCAACATGCAATTATAAAAGATCACTGCAATTTAGGCAAGGAAACTTAGCTTTCTTCCAACAAATATTTACCAAGCACTAGCTTTTTGAGAAACCATAATAAACTCTACAGGGACTGCAAAGAATGGGAAATAAAACCATTACACAGTCACACACACATAGCAATGATACAAGGTCAGTCACATCAAATGATCCAACAGATAAACAGCTCATATGTTATAGGAAGTCAGAAGCAAAATAGACCAAATTTCTCATGAAGTGAGGAAAGTGATAAGATATGTTTGCTATTACTATCCTTGTAAAATTACCAACCATAAGAAGAATGCTTTTTATTAATGACAATGGTATCCTGCTAAAAAGATTTTATTTATGAAACATATAAGCAATTATATAGTGAATTATTATCCAAATTAGATATTGGACTATTGAGCAGGGTATTTTTTCCCCTCTAATACTCTCCTTCTATATTATTACCCAACATAGCACCTCATTCTTAATTAACCAAATGGAGGGCAAAATCTGTTTTACTACTGAGTATGGTGTGTGTGTGTGTGTGTGTGTGTGTGTGTGTGTGTGTGTATGCAATATGTAATTTAACATTATATATACATACATATAATGTCTTGATATATGTATATGGAGAGAGATAAACTATACATACTTTATTCTAATTATGTGTAGATAGGCAATTTATAGGTTATAATATCTTTATTTGTAACATTTGCCTTGGCATAGCTTCATATGCTATTCTGATTTCTCACTCAGCTCTGTGTTTTATCTTCAAACCTGGTTGAAGTAGCATAATTACATCTTTAGCATAGTTCTATCTGCTTTCCAGTTGGACTTGCTACTCTTTCTCTCTGGCCACCTGACACCCTAAGCTCATGCAGGTGGTTCCATCATTGCCTGGAATTCAAGTTTTTAAACCTCTAACAATTTGATCTCTAGAAGTTATCCAGCTCAAGATCAAATTCCAACAATAAAACTACTTCTGATTCCTATTTTCTATGTCTTCTCTTTTCTTTTTCTCTATGAATTTATTATTTTTATTTTCTGAGAATCTTAGTGGGCAGTTTTCTGCTGGTAAACTTTCAAGCCCAACATATTTTTCTCAGAATTTTCTGGTTTTCATTTCCAAATGCAGAGTTATACTTATGAAACATTGCATTTAAATGTGATTGCTTTTGTCTTGGGCAACATAAGTACACTTCAAGGGAAAGTTATATGTTTCATCATATGCGTTAACATCAATTTTAAATCATTGGTATTTATAAATTTAAATCAAAATGCAGAAGGTATTCATTCTAGTAACATAATTTCTCTGGAGTAGTTCTATGATCTGTATTAATGTAGGGCAACTGTTTTTGTTTGAACTTGGATATTCAGACAGAGAGGAATATTGTTCAATTTTATATTTGTAAAACTGCTAAGTCTGCTCTAAAAGAATATGTAGTATTTTTCATCCTAGGAAGAACAAAGTCTTTACAAAATGACAGTATTAATCTTCAGATATAAGTAGTGTGGAACAAATTCTTTGCCCTGTACAGCTGTTAACCATGGCACCTAGGGAAATGGGAATAGACCTAAATGATGCTTCTCCTTGGACCCTTCTCTTTCCCACTCTTACCTCCCATGAAACCAGGCTATTTTTCTCAGGATCTCCATTTATTTTGATTATTTAGTTCATATTGTATGATAACTATTTGCCATTGGTCACTAACTACAGTTAATTCTCATTAGTCACAAAAGTTATGCTCTATAAAGTTGCTACAAACACTGAATTAGCAAATCTGAACCATTGCCCCTGGGGGAAATACAGGGTTAGCTTCCTATGAGTCTCTGGTTACATTTTCATCAACCTATCAATATATAACCTTGTCTTGTGTGTGTTTCTGCTTTAAGATGCCTTACTTAATATATATTTTTGATTCATTAACATCGAACTCATGGCCAACAGCCCAATAACATATGCCTAAACAAGGCTTATTTAATATATAAGATACATCACAGCCTTCTCGTGCTTTGGAACACTAGACAGCAGTTAGCACTATGGTTGTGGACCATTTTAAACAGTGATATCACCTACGAAAAGCACAAAACAAAAAAATGTGGACTAACTAAATCATGAAAAAAAAACACACTTATTTACAGCATAGGCTGAAACAAAAGGCAGAGTGTCACCTTGTTCTACCTCAAGGGGAACATGGAAGTCGAGCAACTCAAATTTTTTCCACTTTTCACGTGCTCATGTCCCCAAGTGACCATGAAAGCCTACAAATACAAATACAGATTTGGGAATTGCAAATAAATTTTAGCAAGTAAGCGAGTTTGCAAACATGGAATCCCCGAATAATGAGTATTGCCCGTGTCATCCTTTTAAACAAAAATGAAAGCCACAGTGCACTTTGGGATTGGTGGCAGATGGCAACTGGCATTTATGGTGCACCTGCTATAAGCTGGGGTCCCTACTTTTAGCAACACATTGGTGTGAGACTTGACCAACTCAAGAATCATATCATAGCCAGTTGCATCGTGCTTTTTTATTCAGCTTCAAGGGTTTATGTTTAATAACAATTATTTCTTTTCTAAATGTTCAACTTAAAAATGAAAAGTTTCTCTAGCCCTATCGCCAACCCCCGCCCCCCAGTCATCCCTCCCTTTAATAGCCATCTATAGGAAGAGAGGTATGCTTTGACTTTTCTTCATGGAACTCAGTTCAGTGCAGGGAGGCTAGTGTGCGTTAATACCAGCTCAGCCAACAGGAAATCCATGCAACAGGGGTGTGTCAGAGGCGCATTTAGAGTTCTCTGGAATCAGAGGATGTGCTAATTAAGCCAAGAAGTAGAGGGGGATTTGAGTAAATCACCCACAAGCAAAAAGGAGGAAGCTAGCTCCAGGTACCGTCTGGGAGTCAAGAACCCTGAGCTGTATGTGAGCTAAAAAACAGGAAGCAGACCTTGGCCAATGACTGCAGCTGGAGCTTTTACCCAAAGCTAGCTTCTAGAGGCGCTCTTAGAGTAGGGCTGGTTAAGTGACCAGGACCTGTGACATAAAATCTTCCATGTATGTTCTTGAGAGAATAAGTCTAACATATCAGTAAGGCAACAACTATAAAAATGTGATTAAGCCAATAAACATTTTTTAATTAAAAAAATATATTTTATGATATATAAATTTGTGCTTAAGGAAAATAACGAAGAAAATTAAAACTAGTAATGTGAATCTAATGAAATAGACAATATACAGTTATGCACTACATAATCATATTTGTCAAAAATGGGCCATATATACAATGATCCCTAAGATGAATGGAGCTGAAAAAATATATTCCATAAGATTTGAATCGAGCTGAAAAAGTGTTATGACTCTTGTAAGGTTGTAGCACAACTCCATACTCACGTGCTTGTGAAACAAACCTATTGCCTTGACAGTCATATAGAAGTATAGCACATACAATTACATAAAGTACATAATCCTTGGTAATAATAACAAATGACTATGTTACAAGTTTATGTATAAATTTACTATACAAAACTTTTTATCATTAGAATGTACTCCTTCTACATTTTAAAAAATTAACTACAAAACAGCCTCAGGCGTGTCCTTCACATATTCCAGAAGAAGGCATTGTTATCATAAGAGGTGACAGCTTCATGTGTGTTATTACCCAGAAGATCTTCCAGGAGGGCAAGATGTGGAAGTAGAAAACAGTGATTTATTATTTTTTTAAAGCTGTGGGGTACAATTCAGAGTTAGGTACATAAGTGGCCATTGTACAGGTGAAGTTTGGGCCTCCCATTGGTCCTCACTTCACCTGGTTTGGAATCAGGTACCCTTATTAGTGTCGTGTGCACTGCCCCTCCTCCCCTGGCAGTGACCCGCTACTGCCAATTCCTTTCATGTAGTATTATAAATATTCAGGGTATACATATGAGTGAGAACATATGGTACTCAGTTCTTTCTTTTTTGTGATAGATCACTAAGTATGACGAACTCCAAATCCATTCAAGTTGCTGCAAAGTCCATAATTTTGTCCTTCTTTACAGTAGCGTAATAGTCCACCTTATATAAGTATCACATTTGCAAAACTCTAGTCCACTTTCAATGGACAGCACAATTGGTACCATGTTTTAGTTATTTTGAATAGTGCTGCAGTAAGCATGCATGTGCAGGTATCTTTTTTGTAGAATGATTTGAGTTCCTCCGGGCATTTTCTCAGAAGGGGGATTGCTGCATCATATGGAAGGTTGATTTTTAGATCTTTTAGAAATCATGACACTGTTTTCCATGGAGGTTGTACTAATTTTCACCCCCATCAACAGTTTAGAAGCATTCCCTTTTGTCTGCATCCTCGCCAGCATCTGTTACTTTTTTTGAGTTATTATTGGTGGCCATCCTGACAGGAGTTAGGTGGTATCTCAGTGTGGTTTTGATTTGAATTTTTTTTTTTTTTATGATTAGTGAGGCTGAGCATTTTTCATGTATCTGTTGGCTGCTCATATATCTTCTTTTGAGAAGTGTCTTTTCATATATTTAGCCTACTTTTTAATAGGGCTGTTTGTTTTTTGTTTGTTTCCTTTGGCACATTTGAATTCCTTATAGATCCTGGATATTAGGCCTTTGTCAGATATACAGTTGGAAAATATTTTTTCCCACTCTGTGAGCTGTCTCCCCACTTTTTTAATGGTTTATTTTGCTTTACAGAAACTTTTCAGTTTGATGAGGTCCCACTTGTCTACCTTATCTCCTATGGCATGGGCTTTTGGGGTTTTGATCAGGAATTGGTTGCCTATTCCAATTTCTGTAAGGATGTTTCTTGCATTTTCTAAGATTTCATGTGGTCTTTGATCCATTTAGAGTTGATTTTTGTATATGGTGATAGGTAGAGGCTCTGTTTCATTCTTCTGTACATGGTCAAGCAGTTTTCCCAGCATCATTCACTGAATAAGTTCTCCCTCCCCAGTGGTTGTTGTTGGAGGCTTTGTCGAAGATGAGTTGGTTGAGAAATTCAGGTTTTGCTTCCGGAATCTCTACCCTGTTCCATTGGTCTATATACCTGTTTTTATTTTATTTTATTTTTATTTTTGATTTGGAATCTCACTCTGTCACCCAGGCTGGAATTCAGTGGCATGCTCACGACCAATGCAGCCTCGACCTACTGGGCTCAGGTGATCCTTCCGCCTCAACCTTCTAAGTAGCTGGAATCACAGGCATGTGCTACCATGCCCAACTGATTTTTTTATTTATTGCAGAGATGAATTCTCACCATGTTGCTCAGGCTGATCTCAAACTCCTGAACTCAGGTAATCCTTTCGCCTCCACTTCACAAAGTGCTGGGACTTTAGGCATGAGCCGCTGCACCCGGCTTTCTTGTACCAATACCAGGCTGTTTTGATTCTTATAGCATTAAAGTTTAAAGTCTGGGAAGGTGATTCCTCCCACTTTGCTTCTTTTGCTGAAGATTGTTTTGGCTATTCATTTATTTATGTTTCCATGTAATTTCTGTGTTGTTGCTTCCAGGTCTGAGAAGAATGGTGCTGGTAATTTAATGGATGTTGTGCTGAAACTGTAGATTGCCTTGGGTAGGATGGACATCTTAACAACATTGATTCTTCCAATCCATGAGTATGGAATATTTTTCCACTTGGAAGACAGTGATATTGATGATCCTGACCTGTTTAGGACTAGGCTAATGTGTGTGTTTGTGTATTAGTTTTTAACACAACAGTTTAAAAGTAAAAAATAATAGTAATACAAATTTTTAAAAATAGAAAAAACTTATAGAATAAGAACATAAAGAAAGAAAACAGTTTTGTACAACTGTACAATGTATTTGTGCTTTAAGATAAGTGTCATTATAAAAGAGTCAAAAAGTTGAAATAAATTTAAAAGTTTATAAAGATGGCCGGGCTCGGTGCCTCAGCACTTTGGGAGGACGAGGCGAGTGTATTGTCTGAGTTCGCAGGTTCGAGATCAACCTGGGTAACCTGGCGAGACCTCGTATCTAAAATAAATAAATAAATAAATAAACAAACAATAAATAAATAAATTAGCTGGGCATGGTAGCGTCTGCCTGTAGTTCCAGCTACTTGGAAGCCTGAGGTGGAAGAATCACCAGAGTCCAGCAGGTGGACACTGGGATGGCTGTGGGCATGCCACTCACTCCAACCTGGGTGATGGAGTGAGATTCTGACTCAAAAAAAAAAAGTTTATAAAGAAAATTACAGTAAGCTAATATTAACTTACTATCAAAAAAAGAAAGTTTTTTAAATCAATGTATTGTGTCCTAAGTGTACAGTGTTTATAAAGTCTACATAGTGGACAGCAATGCCCCATTCCTCCACAATCACTCCCCTCTCACTCACTGATTCATCCAGAGCAATTTCCAGTTATGTATGCTCCATTTGTGAAAAGTGCCTTGTAAAGATCGAGCATTTTAAAATTCTTTACACGCATTCATAAATACCATTGTGTCACAATTGCCCACAGCATTTGGTAGAGTAACATGGTACACAGGTTTGTAGCCTAGGACCAAGAGGCTATTCCATATAGCCTAGGTGTGTAGTAACCTCTACCATGGATGTTTGTGTAAGTCACTCGATGATGTTCACATGATGACAAAATTGCCCAGTGACACATTTCTCAGAATGTATTACAGTTGTTCAGTGTTGCATGACTGTATTAGTAAACTAAATTGTCACTTTCAATGAGAACTACTGCAGTGCAGCTTATTTTGAATTCGTTTTGCCTATACAACTGTGTGTTTGTGATAACTCAATTTTGTCACTACATTTTCTAATCAAACTACAATCAAACCTTCACCCATAGAGCATGCTTTGACGTAATTTGCTTTCACTTGGGCCACACATCTTCTCTGCACTAAGGTGGCTTGTATTCATTTCTCAGTAGGTGATCCACATGACACTACTAACACTTGGCAGTAAATACAAACAAAAAAGAGAGGACATATGTCCCAGCAGGACTTGATTGTTAAGTTGCCATCCAGAAGTTGCACACTATGTAAAATTTTATTCTTTTTCTTAAAGATGGCCAGTGAAATGAAAATACAAACTGCATCAACTGATGTTAAAGCAAAATGCAAAGCTGTCATAATTAAACTAGTATGTCACTAGTTCAAGGACCGGCAGAAGGATCCCTGGAACTGATTAGAATGTCAAATGCTATTTACATAAAAATTAATGCATGTCGAAGCTGGCAATTTAAATTAATGGAGAAAAAAGACAAATTGTGTTAAGAAAGTTGTGTGATTATTGTTAACAAAAAGTTTCTTCTTCACATTATATGCTAAAATAAATTTCAAGGGATTAAAGACTTCAATGTTCAAAAAGAAAGAATGCATAGAAAAGTAACACTAAAAACAAAAGTTTTTTGGATCTCCAAATTTTAAAAAGCTCTTGTAAACATAATGACAGAGGAAACTTGGTAGATATGACAATACAACAATTAAAATTCCAATTAAACAAATTAAGACAAAATAAGAAGCTGAAAAATATTTGCAATATATTGACATCAAAGTTATACACGAAATATATTTTATAAACTTTTTTCCTTTTTTATCTGCTTATTTTATTTTTATTATAGTTATAAGGGGTACTGATGTGGCAGAGAGGGGCAGATATCAGTTAAAAGTATTCCTTTTGGAGATCAATAGGCAAGCTCTGAAAACCTGCTAGACAGGTTGCTTGAGAAAACCAAATAGCCAAAGATGGTTTTTCTGGAGATGCAAGATAGTGACCAATTCACAACCTTAACCCAAATCCTTTCTTTGTGAAGTTATCAGTTTACAACCCCTGCTTGTTATGCATATCCTGGAGACCATTTGTTCTTTGAAAATCTGGCTTTGCTGAGTACAACCTTGTGAATTCCTAAGAAAATGTTTAATCACACAACCTGACCCCCTCCCTTACCTAAACTAAGGTATAATACCCCTCTCCTCCCTCCCCAGGGTGCTCAGACTGGGAGCATTAGCCTGCTGAGTCGCACCGGTGCTAATAAAACCACTATTTCCTAAAATAGCCTCAGTGTCACGGCCTCTCTGTCTTTCTGGTACACTGAGGCCAAGCATTTTTTCATGTATCTGTTGACTGTTTGTGTATCTTCTTTTGAGAAGTGTCTATTCATGTCCTTTGCCCACTTTTTTGTAGGATTGTTTCTTTTCCTTTCAGCTCATCCGAGTTTCTTGTTGATCCTGGATGTTAGGCCTTTGTCAGACACATAATTAGGAAATATTTTTCCCCATTCTGTGGGTTGTCTCCCCACTCTCTTGATGATTTCTTTTGCTATGCAAAAGCGTTTTGGTTTGATGAGGTCCCACTTATCTATCTTATCTTTTATGGCATTTGTTTGGGGGGATTTGGTCAAAAAATGGTTGCCTACTCCAATGTACATAAGAGTATTGCCTACGTTTTTGTCTAGGATTCTTATAGTTTAAGGTTTTACATTTAGGTCTTTGATCCATTTAGAGCTGATTTTTGTATATGGTGATAGATAGGGGTCCTGTTTCATTCATCTGCATGTGGTCAGCCAGTTTTCCAAGAACCATTTGCTAAATATGGTCTCCTTTCCCCAGTGGTTGTTATTGGTGGCTTTGTCAAAGATGAGTTGGTTGAGAGATTGAGTTTTTGCTTCCATGATCTTGTTCTTGTTCCATTGGTCTATGTGTCTATTCTTGTGCCAGTACCAGACTGTTTTGGTTACTGTAACCATATAGTAAAGTTTAAACCTGGAAGTGTGATACCTCCTGCTTTGTTCCTTTTGCTGAGGATTGTTTTGACTATTTGTGGTCATTTATGTCTCCATATGAATTTCTGTATTCTCGTTTCCAGGTCCAGGAAAAATGATGTTGGTAATTTGATGGGTATTGCATTGAATCTGTAGATTGCCTTGGATAAGATGGACATCTTGACAATATTGTTCTTCCAATCCATGAATATGGAAAGTCTTTTCATTTGTTTGTGTCATCCTTGATTTCTTTGAGCAGCGTTTTGTAGTTCTCATTGTAAAGTTCTTTCGCTTCTCTGGTTAGGTGGATGCCAAGATATTTCTGTGTGTGTGTGTGTGTGTGTGTGTGTGTGTGTTTATTGTGAATTGGATTGTGCTTTTTATGTGGCACTCTATATTGGAAGCATTCCCCTGGAGAACAGGAACTAAGCAAGGATGCCTACTCTCACCCCTCCTTTTCAACATAGTATTGGAAGTCCTGGCCAGAGCAATCAGACAAGAGAAGGAAATTGGGAGTATCCAAAGAGGAAATCAAGCTATCCCTCTTTGTGGACAACGTGATCCTATATCTTGAAAACCCTAGGGAATCTGTCAAAAATCTCCTTGCACTGATAATCGACTCGGGTAAAGTTGTGAGGTACAAAATCAATGTGCAAATGACAGTTGCATTTCCATACACTATTTTATAAACTTTAAAAAAAAATCAATAACAAGCAGGGCTCGGTGGTTCATCCTGTAATCCCGTGCCTTGGGAGGCTGAGGTGAGTGGATTGCCTGAGCCCACAGGTTTGAGACCTGCCTAGGCAACTTGGTGAGACCTCTACAATAAATAAAAAATTAGCTGGGTGTGGTAGCATGCACCTGTAATTCCGGCTACTCGGAAGGCTGAGGTGGAAGGATTGCCTGAGCCCAGCAGGTCGAGGCTGCGGTGACCGGGAGCGGTCACTGCACTCCCGTCTGGGCAACAGAGTGAGACTCCAACTCAAAAAAAAAATCAATAACAAAAAGTAAGAGATCTTGAACAACCAGATCACAAAAGAAGATCCAGAATTGTTTTGTAAATGTGCCAAAAATATTTAAAGTGGTTTCAATCAAAGAAATACAAGCAAAAATAAGAATATAACATTTTATTTTGGGCACAGCATGGTGGCTCACACCCAGCAGTTTGGGAGGTCAAGGTGGGAGGATTGCTTGAGCCCTGGAGTTCAAAATCAGCATAGGCAACATAGTAAGACCTTGTCTCTACAAAATAATTAAAAATTAGCCAGGCATGGTAGAGCATGTCTATAGTACCAGCTGAGGCGGAAGGATTGCCTGAGTTCAGGAGGTCAAGGCTACAGTGAGCCATGATCATGCCACTGCACTCCAGCTGGGGCAACAGAGTGAGGCCCTCGACTCAAAAAATTTTTAATTTGTTTCTGTTTAATAAAGAGAGAAGAGTGGGGCATTTTTGACAAGCAATTTTACAAGACAAATTAATGATTTTCAAAATGTTTGTAGTTCTTGGACAAGGACTTTCACGTCTAAAATCATATTCCAAAAGAAATAATTGTAGACCACATGGAAGTTTTTTTGACAGATTCTTCATTCCAAAGCTGCATGTAATCATGAAAATTGTGAATCAATATCTGTCATTCAAAAGGAGAGGAAGTGGTTTTATACATTTAAGGTTAGTTATATAATGCTATTCCTTAAAAACAGGGTTTCTAAAAGTCATTGTGAAGACTATTAACATGGAAACATGATACTGACATAATTTTAATAAGAAATCATGATAGAAAATAGGTAGCATATTATCCCAGTTTCGCAAATATTTATTTCACAGGTGTATTTATATGCACCTGGGAAAATTACAATAGCAATGTTAACAGATTGTTTTTCTTATCAATGAATTTAAAAGAACTTTATATTTCTTCTTTATGATTTTCTATGTATTCCAAGTATTGTATAATACACGTTACTTGTATATTTTAAAAATGTGAATCTTAACTACCTTTTTTCTTTTAATTTATCATTTTCTCTCTTTTTTTTTTTGAGTTGAATTCTCCCTCTGTCACCCATGCTGAAGTGCAGTGGCACACTCACAACCACCCCAGCATTGATCTACCGGGTTCCAGCAATCCTGCCTCAATCTTCCAAGTAGCCAGAACTACAGGTGTGTGCTACTACGCCTGGCTAATTTATTTATTTATTTATTGTAGAGATGAGGTCTCGCCAAGTTACCTAGGCTGGTCTCAAACCTGCAGGTTGAGGCAATCTACTCTCCTCGGTCTCCCAAAGTGCTGGGATTACAGGCTAAGCACCGAGCCCGGCTCATTTTATGTTTTTTAATCCAGGAAATTTAAGTTTCTCAAGATAGTCAAATTGATTAATTAATATTTCATAGATTATTGTTTTCTAAATCTTCACCTTCTGCCTACTAATATTGTGCAATTTTAAATATTGGCATATTACCAGCTATGGCTGTGCCTATTTAAAGCCAAAAATCCTGCCAATTTTGTAAAAATTTGAGCTTCTTATCTGAATTTTTGTTTGCAGTATGATAAACAAATATTTTGACTACATTTCATCTGCTTTGGCTAAAGAGAAATGACAGAAGAGAGGACTGGTTAAATGACCAACAAATACTAAGGAAAATCTGGAATATTTTTTCTTTTATTGTTACTTTTTATAACCATTATGCTTGTGAATTGTTTTAATGTTGCCATAAAGAATATTTTGAATAAGAGCTCAGGTCTTGCTTCCAAAGAATGTGCTGTTTTGCTTTTATCACTCCAAATTGTATGATTATATTAGGATTATAGAACAAAAATAATAAATTTTATGGGTCGTCAGGTAACAATAGAAACAACTGTGAATTTTCTTTTAAAATAGTGAAGGTTAAAATATTTAGATATCCAGAGAGTTTTCTTCTTGATGCCTTAAGATGTATCATTGCAGTAGGGTATGGTTACTTTTAGATGTATCATTGCAGTAGAAAAGGGCTGAGCTAGAAGCCAGGAAAGTTGGGTGTTGTCTTTAATTCCACCTCTTATTAGCTCTGGGACTGTGGAAAATTTCTCTGAGATGGACCTTTCTCATTTGTAAAATAAGAATGAGTTCAATATGTATGCATCTAGCAATCTAAATTAATCACAAAATGGGTCTAAAGTATACAGTCCTAAAGGAAACTATCAATATAACTTATCTCCGTGGCCTTTTTTCCAAAGCTGGATAATAAAGAGCTCAGAACAATTTTCTTTTTAAAAGGAAACTAGAGTGCTAGACACTCTGAGTCGCTAATAGAAGATGTCCGTGTAAGCTTTAGCAAACACTCATAAAGACTGTAAGACCAGATGGGAGAGTACTTACATGTGGTGCATTTCTGGGAAGTTGTTTCAAACAACTCTGTTGTAAATGCCAAAAGAGGTTTAACCCTTACTGAGTAGAAGCAATCAGATGTCAGACATGTTCAAAATCTTGTTCCTGCCCTCAAAAGAAAAGACACATTGATCTAAGGAGGCCTCTTTGACAGGAGCCATGTGGTCACTGCAAAGACAAGAGTTTCTCCCATGGCAACAGCTACAGTTTTAAATATGCCATGTGGCAGGCAGTGTGACTTGTAGAGGACATCTGAGATCTTCTTGTAACTTACTGTGCTGTCTTCCTTTTTTGCAACTTGGCTCTGACCTGGCATTAAAAAATGAACTGGGCTTTTTGTACTTTTTTGTAGGTTGTATAACAACTGTTCAGTGTGAATAGAATAAAATAAATGCATATGAAAAAGGAAAAAAAGCTTTAGAAAGTTGCCCTCTACTTCCTAACTACAACTTTGCCAGAGTTGAGAGGCAGAAACAGGCATGTATATACTCCAGAATATGTCTACTTGGTCAGTAAGATCCATAGTTCTATGTTGATCATACCCTGAGAAAACTTTCAAAACTAAGTTAGATAAATACCAAACTATGAACAGAAACAAACAATATCAATAAATTCTCAAGTAATGCTCTACATGGTTTTGAGCCATGTAGAGTCTAGATAAACCTGCCGAGATTGGTTAGGTGCAAAACATACTCTCCAATACATAAATGAGTAGGTATCTTTTATGGCCTTGCTGGATTTAAAACAACAGAATTTTGTAGGCAATCTGCAAAAGATAAATGTTTGAAATGTAAATATTTATTTAAATAGTATTCCTTATGGTAATTGATCATTATCTTTTGAAGTCATATTGGGCTGGACCCAGTAAAAATCCTCTCCAATAGCCTATAAGAACTTATTCTTCTGTTTTCTATGGCCAGAGGCTATGCATCCATGTCATTTAAAAGTAGCGACCGATTGTGCTGTAGAGCCACCCAAATCTCTTCCATTGGAGTTCATTTCTGTCATTTACCAAATTTGTGACCTCCAGCAAGCTTGTATTATTCTATAGCTCAGCCTCTTCTTTTGTAAAATGGGATAATGATAGAACTTGTCTTCCAGGAGATTACAAATCTTGGCTTCAAATCATAATTCTCCCACTCCTTCACTGTGTGACTTTGGAGAACTTATTTAACATCTCTGGGCCTCAAATTCCCTGCCAAATATGTTTCACAAGAATCAAATTAGATAACATTGTGAAGCAGCTAGTGTGGTGCCCAACCGTTACAGGTGGATGTTATAATTAACATGATTACAATTTTAAAACCAAAGTGGCAGATTAAATTATTGCTTTCAAACTTTGTTAATCACTCTAAAATCAAGCATGTAAAACAAAATAGTCCTTAAATTGTATTTGTTTCATTTGCAAAGATCTGGTTTTGTACCTTAAGTAAACTACAAAAATAGCCACAATATGATTCACAATTTGATCATTGCAGCTATTTTAGAAATAAAACATCCAGAAACAACAAGAAGAAGATGCATACTGTGGGTTTTCCATCATTCTACATGATTTTATCATGATTGCAAATAATAAAAGCAATGTAACAGTGAATAGTGGAGTTATAGTTTATAGGTATAATCCTGATGAGGAGTGCTTAAAGCAAAAACTAGTCATTTACAAAAGTCAAATACATGCTCTCTAGAGTGTGTTGATACTGTGTCTTAATACGCCAAGAGTCAGGATAGTGTTTAATTGTACAGTTCAAATGAAAGCGTCTTTTTATGCCGCATCACTAGAAACCGTTTCCCATTAAGAATTGGCATTCTAGCGATGCTCTGACTCTGCCAGAGCAGAGAGAACAGGCAGATGCAAATGTGTGCCTGGACCAGCAGCATGTGTTTATGTCAAGGGGGAGAAACCACCCCCTCCATAGATGGTAAAACAACTCAATGTGAGAGGGCTTCTGCCTTCACCTGTGAATGTCCTGCATGGCTTGTAGAAGATGAGAATGCAGCCTGGAGCAACCAAATTTGGAGCAGTCCAGAGGCAGAGTATCACTCACATGGCAATACCTGGCTGTGTGTAGCCCATATTTTTCCTACAGTTCTCTGCACACACACACACACAAAACAAAAACTAGGCAAAAATGGAGCATGCACAAATTTTAGGTGTGCATATCTGGGAGAGTGGTCATTTCCTTCCAAAAAGTATTACCTGGGGTTTGCAGAAGGACTGGTAGACTTTTGTCCTTTGTATAGATATGATTCAAATAGATATAAAATAAAAGGAAGGAGTGCATGACCTCACCCAAATTTTAATTCCCATAAAGCATATTTTTAGTAGTATTGTATGCCTAATAGGATAAGCATTCAAAAATTCACCCAAGTGTTAGAAGACAAGGAGGTATTTAGGCCACAAATAATCTGTTTCTTGACATGGGTTTAAGTTATATGGGTGTGTTCACTTTTTTTTTTTTAATGTGGGTTACAATTCAGGGTTAGGTACATATGTGGTCATCATTCAGGTAAAATGTGGGTATCCTTATTGATGTTATGTGCCCCCTTCCCCTGGCAGTGTCCTGCTAATGCCAATTCCTTTCTTGAAGTATTACAATAAATGTTCTGGGGTCCACTTATGAGTGAGTACATGTGGTACTCAGATCTTTGTTTATATGATAAATCACTGAGTATTATAGACTTGAGTTCCATCCAGGTTGCTGCAAAGTTCATAATTTTGTTTTTCCTTATGGCTGCATAATAATTCATCAAGCTGCATACTTATGATCTGAGCATTGTTCTTCATGTAGGCTATTTTTTAATTTAAAAAAACCAGGAAGTTGAAGAAATAGTTTCTCTCAAAAGAAATTTCTAGAAATTAATATTTGAGTGCAAATTAAAATATATTATAATTTCAAAATTGGTCAAGAATACGAATTGCTTTGGAAGGTATAGTAATGTTCATGCAAAATAACATGAGTAGTCAGGAGCAGTGGCTCACACCTGTAATCCCAGCACTCTGGGAGGCTGAGACAAGAAGAGTGTTTAAGCCCAGGAGTTCAAGACCACCCTGAGCAACATAGCAAAATCTCATCTCTACAAAAAAATCAAAAAATGAGCTGGGTGTGCTGGAGTGTGCCTGTAGTCCCAGCTACTCTGGAGGCTGAGGCAGAAGGATTCCCTGAGCCTACGAGAGCGAGTATGCAGTGAGCCATGATCTTGCCACTGCCCTTCAGCCTGGACGACAGAGTGACACTCTGACTCTGAATAAATAAATAATGAATGAATAAATAAATAAAATGAGTATTGTCAAATTTTATCTCACAATACATTTCCAGGAATGCTTACTTTTCATGCATTCATTTTATTCTTTTCAGCATAATTTTCAGGGTATTTGAACTTAGCTGCATCCACCCAGACTTGCCATAACATTCACTTTGACTATTTCAACAAAAATATTTTAACTAAGGCATTGATTGGATCCACTAGCTTTGCTCATGTGAGAAAATGTATCATTCATTTTATAAATGCAGCCATGTTGATTTTAAAAAGTCATCTAAAACAAGCTTGTTATTGAATTAAAATGTTCTGTAACTTAAAATTGTAGTAAGTGATTTCTATTCAGTTCTAATTATATAATAAAATTATCTTGTAGAATATTTATTTATTTTTTAGTGACTTCTTAATATATATAGGTTTCAGGAAATATGAAATGATCTATAGATTTTAATAATTCCTAATAGAACAGACAATTTCAATTTTAAATTGGCTCTCATAAAACTGAGCATTTTGCAGGCAGTCAATAAATATTTTTTGATCAATAATTACACTGCAAGCTCCTCTATTTATTAGAATTTTCTAGGCACTAAAATTTTATTATTCTGCCTTTAGGTTCATTTAGAGGTATCAGCACAATAACTCCTATTGCAAAAGTATTTTAAGGTTAAAGTTAACCATTTGGTTAGAATATGTCCGCAAATGTTAATACTTAATAAGCAAGGTAAATTCAGCACATTTCAATGTCAAAAATTGAGGCTTACCAATTAAAGCATACTGTGCCTTTTTGCTATAGATTCTTGAGACTACTGATAGTGTGATGGTTGATTATAGGCTCTGTAGTTCAGACAGCAAAGGTTTAAGCTTGCTCTGCCTTTTACCAGGCTTGATCACCAAAGGAGAAGAGGGAGGTTTAAGTACAGTCAGAGAAAAAGTAACCACAAGTGAAATAAAAGCAGAATTTTCAAAAGCAGTAGTCAAAAGACAGGATGCAGAATGATATTTTCATTAAAACAACTTCTAAAAGAATTTATTTATTTATAAAAGAAGAGGAAGCAGGAGGAGGAAATAGAAAAAAGAAGAAGAAAGGAAAAGAAAAGAAACTCAGAAGAAGTAAGAAGTATTGAGCAAAGAAATTGATGGATATAAAGCAGGGGTCCTCAAACCCGGCTTTATACTGTTAAAAACCAGGCCCACAGCAGAAGGTGAGCAGTAGGTGAGTAGAGCTGCAGATACTGTCAGCTCTGCAGTATCATTAGATTCCCATAGGAATGACCCTATTGTGAACTGCGCATGTGAGGGATCTAGGTTGTGCACTCATGAAAATCTGATGCCTGATGATCCCCACCCCCCTACCCACCATGGAAAAATTGTTTGCCATGAAACTGACCCCTGATACCAAAAACGTTGGGGACTGCTGGCATAATGGTTAATAGTTTCAAAAACTCTAATAAAAGGAGAACATCAAACTATATAAAATAAAGTTTGTGACTTAGAAAGAGAATAATCAGAGTTAAAGTTTTCTAAGATCCTAGTATTTTAAGAGGATTTAAGGAGGATTTAAAAGGTTGATTAACTTTAGACTTTCTTAAGTGTGTATGGTAGAATTCCAAAGCACCCACTGAATATTAAATAATATAGAACTACAAAACCAGAATGGGGGAGGAAATGGAATAAGAAAACAAACAAAATATCCAATTCAGCAAGCAAGAATAAAGAGAATAAATAGAAAAATCAGGAAAAAGAAAACGCAATATAAGACAGTAGAAACAAGTCTCTCTCTCTCTCTCTCGTGTGTGTGTGTGTGTGTGTGTGTGTGTGTGTGTGTGTGTGTGTGTGTGTGTGTTTGTGTGTGTGTGTGTGTGTAGTCCATGTCAGTGAACTAAATATACCAGCTAATGACCGGGCACGGTGTGGTAAACCTGTAATCCCAGCATTTTGGGAGGCCAAGGTGAGGGGATTGCCTGAGCCTACAGGTTCGCCAGCCTGGGCAACTTGACAGGACCTCATCTTTACAATAAATTTTTTTAAATAGCTGAGCATGGTAGCGTGCACCTGTCATTCCAGTTACTTGGAAGGCTGAGGCGGAAGGATTGCCAGAGCCCAGCAGGTCATCACTCGGGTGGCCATGAGCATGGCACTGCACTCCAGCCTGGGTGACAGAGTGGTATATATATATACCAGCTAAAAGATCTTGCCAAATTAGTTTAAGAAGAAGTTAAATGTTTTTATAAGACACATCTAAAATAAGAGCACTCAGAAAGACTGGATGTAAGATGATGAAAAGAAATATAAGCAAATAATAATTAAAGGAAAAAACTGGGTAACTATAATAATATTAGGTAATAAAGATTTTGAAACAAAAGCATTTTTAAAGATAGAGAAGAAGATTGAATGATGATAAAAGATTCCATTTGTCAGAAAAACATATCAATTTTAAAACTTAGTTCTCAAAATATTTAAAGTAAAAATTGACAGAAGCAAAGGGAGAAACTGATAAGTCCAACATAAAAGAAGAAAATTTTACATAATAATTTCAAGACTGATAATTTAAGCACAAAAAATAAGCAAAAATAGAGAAGCTTCCAAAAATAAAGTTAAACAAATTTGATTGGCATAGATTCTGAACAAAAGAAATAAAGGATACACATTCTTCTAAGACATAAATGAAATGTTTAAAATGCTTTATATTTTCTAGGAGAAAAAAAATCTTTAAAATACTTAAAATTGAGGAATAATAAATAACCTTAGAAATAAAAATTCATGAGATGCAACACAAAGGTAGTTTTTATTTTATACTTTAAATGCCTAAATTAAAAATGAGTTAACTCTAGAAGTAATAACCAAACTTAAATAAACTAAAATTATGAGATTAATATAAGAGAAAGTATTACTAAATAAAACTTTAAATTTTAATAGGGAGGATCAACTAGTGATAAGTTAGTTCTTTGAAAATAGCAAAACCTCTAACACAAATGGTTTTTTTAAAAAGCACCACAATAATCAATTCAGGAAATAAAAATAGGGATAATTATAGGCAGCAGATATTTTAAATGATGATAAGAGAATTCTATGAACAAACTTGGTCAATGCATTTGGAAACTTAAGCAAAATAAATAAATTCTGAGTATAGTAGATCTTTATCAGAAAATTATTTTTTGATAGATATTTTCACTGGACATAGAATTTTAGGTTGAGAGTTTATTTTTTTCTTTCTTATTTTAAAGATGTCGCCCCACTATCTTTTGGCTTGCCTTATTTCCTATAAAAAAATCTGCTGTCATTCATATCTTTGTTCCTTTATGTGCAATTGTATCCTTTTCCTCTGACTGCTTTCAAGCAATGTGTTTTTTATATACCTCAGTGTACTTCTCATCAATATCTTTCTTGATGTTGTTGTTGTTGCTTGAGGTTCCTTGCACTTAGGATCTGTAGATTTATAGCTTTCACCAACTTTAGAAAAATTTAAACCATTATCTCCTCAATATTTGTGTCATTCCTCCAACCTCATTTTTCTTTTTCTTTTTTTTTTATTTTGGCTAGTTGCTATTGCTATGTCTTCAAGTTAACTAATCTTTCCTTCTGTAGTGTCTAATCTGCTGTTAACTCTCCAGTATATTTTTTATTTAGAATATCTATGTCAGTTCTGCATCTTTCTTTCTTTCCTTCCTTCCTTCCTTTCTTCCTTCCTTCCTTCCTTCCTTCCTTCCTTCCTTCCTTCTTTCTTTCTTTCTTTCTTTCTTTCTTTCTTTTTTTCTTTCTTTCTTTCTTTCTTTCTTTTTTGATGGAGTCTCACTCTGCTACCCAGACTCAGGCTGGAGTGCAGTGGCATGCTCACAGCCACTGCAGTCTTGACCTTCTGGGCTCAAGTGATCTTTCCACCTCAGCCTCAAGTAGCTGAAACTACAGGCACACACCACCACACCTGACTAATTTTTTGATTTATTGTAGAGATGACATCTCACTAAATTGCCCAGGCTGGTCTCAAATCCTGGTCTCAAGTAATCCTCTCACCTCTGCCTCCCAAAGTCCTGGGATTACAGGTACAAGCCACCACACCCAGTTAGTTCTGTATCTTTCTATTGATTGACTTTTCTCCTAATTAAAGGCTTTATTTTCCCACTTCTTTACATGCCTGGTAATTTTTTATGTTTTATTTATGTTTTATTTTTTTATTTTTTCAGTTAGAGTCTCACTTCATTGCCCAGGCTGGACTTCAGTAGCACACTCACGGCCACCCCAGCATCTACCTGCTGGGCTCTGGCAATCCTTCTGCCTCAGCTTTCCAAGTAGCCAGAACTACCCAGCTAATTTTTTGATTTATTGTAGAGATGAGGTCTTGCCAATTTGCCCAGACTGGTCTTGAACCTGCGGGCTCAGGCAATTCACTTGCCTCAGCCTCCCAAAGTGCTGGGATTACAGGCTGAGCCACTGAGCCCAGCCAATTTGTTAATGGATTCTGTATGGCGTAAATTGCACCTAGTTGGGCATAGATATTTTAATATTAGTGTACTGTTCTTGACCTTGGTTTGGGATGCAGCTAACTTACTTGTAAGTATTGGATCCTTTTGAGGCTTGCTTTTAGACTTTGTACGGTGGAACCAGCACAGTCATTATCTAGGGCTGATTTCCCCCAATACTGATGCAGTTTCTTTTTGAGTACTGTAGCTGATGCTCTTGAATTACAAGATTTTTCACCTTGGTGAGAACATGAATTATTCTTTGTATGGGTAGATTGTTCCTTCAGTTCCTTTCAGGTAATTATTACCCTGTCCCAGGTAGTTTTCTTACACACATAAACTTATTTGTACTCAACTGAGTACTCAAAGGAGAACTTCTACAGTCTAAAGTTTTCTCTTTATGCAGCCCTCTCCAACCTGCTATTTTGTCCCAAAGATCCTAGACTACCAACTTTGCCTCCTCAAGTCAGGAGCCTGTCAGGTTCCTGAGTTTCCCCTCACTGCACTGAGTCAAAAAAAAATCCTACTAGGCAATGCACTGGGGCAATTGTTTGGCTCACATTTTTTGTGTTCATCTCTCAGACATAACTCTCCTGTACTACCTGATGTCCAATGTCTGAAATTGTTGTTTCTTATATTTTGTCCAGTTTTTTAGTTGTTTCAGACAAGAGTAAATCAGATTCCTGTTATTTCATCTTGGCTAGAAGCAGAAGACTCTAATCTTGTGATTTTAAAATGCTATTAGCTATTTAAAATATAAGGTTTTATAAGGGCTTCATAAGTGTATATGGGTGCCAAAAAGTATACACATTTTAAGAAAGAAAAAAACTATTAAAATTGTAATACCCAATCTATAACCAAAACAAAAGATAAATACAAATCATGTTTGACTTCTGCAATTACAGGAGATGCTCAAAGTAGTTACTGTCAGCATCCAGTTCTGATTATGGTGAACTACTGCAAGACTTGTTGCTGTGTGAGGCATCCCAGATCTTTCCTTGTGCACATCACACAAAGTACCATGAGTCTCAAACTTATCATGAATAAATGCAATTGTTCGGCGTGTTGGAGGTTCTGTTGCATACTCTTGCCTCCATTGTTGTGTTTCCACAATGTTCTCAAATTTCAAATACCACTGCAAAATGGTCTTTTGCTCCTTGAATGGCAACTGTGCTTCTGCCATTTTCTTTGACTGTCCTGTCTGTCACAAGGTGACACTAGCATTCATTTGATTAATACCATCTTTTGAGTGAACATCATACCACACATTGCTACTGTAATTCAATTCAACTCTGAAAAGTAATACATAGATAACATCTCTTAAAATATATATACATTTTTTAACACCTCCAGTATATTCTCTTAAAGCTTTCCTGGATGTCATTTAAGGACCTCAACCTTAAGGGTCGGTTAACCTTTAACTAATACTCTTAGTGGAGACAGAGAAGAGAAGGGTGAGGTTTCTGTCATCCAAGAACCCCTAATAGGTGACTTCTGGAGATTAGAAAAGAGGACTATAAGAAAGCAAAATAGAAGGAGAGAGAGTGGAAAGGGGAGAATAAACATACATCATTAAAGCCTATTTCTGTTCTCTAAAACTAAGCTTCAAATAGAGAATTCAGTGGAAAAATATGTGCCTAATAAACCCTACTTCTAAAAATTTGATGTTAAGGGTTATCTCAATATCTGCTGCTCACTATTCTAAACACATTACATATATAGATTTATTCAATTCTCTGACAACTCCATAAGTAAGCTAGTATCATATCCATTCTACAGATAAAGAAACAAGCTAAGCAAATTAAGATTTCATAACTAGAAAATGATATGACTCAGATTTCAAACCAGGATCCACAACTAATATATTATATTGCTAAGAATTTCAGTCTTATCAAATTTAGTTTTCTAGTTTAAAGTTCACAACATATTAAAAAATGAATTATACATACTAAGAAGAAGTTATTAGATGTAACTACAACATATACAAGGAGAAATAAAAACTGACAATTTGTTAAAGGGCTAGGACATTGAATCCTCAGAAATAGACATTGCGCTAAGAAATTTATCACTAGCACATTAAGTAATAAAGATTTAAATTAAAAAACTTGTCATTAAAAAAACTTAAACCTCCATCAAGAACTTTTTGTTAAAGCTTTGCTTATATTTTGAATTTTTTTTTTTTTTTTGAGTTTGAATCTCATTCTGTCGCCCAGACTGGAGTGCAGTGGCCACTCCCGGCCATTGCAGCCTCGACCTGA